>NW_026862769.1:0-114186 GCF_026571515.1 Ruditapes philippinarum | reverse complement strand
AGAAATATTTTATTTTCAACTATAACGTATAGCTATCATCAGATTTTATTATAAATAAGTATAAAGTACTTGAAAAATAACGATGCATGCCTTAAAATGTTGATTTGCTTCTAAAATAATAAGTATCTGCTATTGTTTTTGGGTATTCACAGAGTGTACAATCTTATGACTCTTTGTAAAGGCAAAATAACTGAAGAATAATGTATTTATCAGAATCAAATTCACACTTTACATGTATTTACAAAATAATATGCTACCTTCCTTGCATCTCATTAATAATATATTTTCCCCCTAACCTGAAATAATTGTTTTATGAAAACGTAAGACAGTAAAGATGATTCGGATATATACTATTCTTGGAAAAAAATATGGAACAAGGTATACCTACATGAGCTTGGTTTTCTTACAAAACGAACGATTTTGGACATAAGAAAAAGGCTTTCAGTAATTAATAATAGTATGCTCATTCCTTTTCATTGTCAAGCCGACCAGGGCTGAATTGACTATACATTTAAAAAAGGATTGACTGTTAGAATAGTGATTGGCCAACAATTGATATTGAAAATGTTCATGATAAAATATACATTTGCATAAAGTATAAAATTATTGCTATCCAACATTTATAAATTTAATATTACATGCAAATTCCGATAGATTTGTACAGAAAGTTGGCCATGTGAGTAATTTATCGTTTATTCGAAGGCAATTATAAAATTTAAAGGAATTATGGCCAAATTTTTACATTCTCTTTTACTCACTAGATACTCTTGGTTTGGCATAATGCCCCTTTATCTTTCTGTTTTGACTTTTTGTTTATACGGTCACTGTCAAACGTCAAACGTTTCGAAAAAATTTGGTGAATTTAAAATAAAAAAAGTATAAAAAAACTATGCTTTTCCTTTCTATTTCTTGTCATTTTGTTTTGTATTTTGTTAAATAATACACCAAAGAATCAGTCCGTTATTTTTTATTGTATCACATATAATTATGTTATAATAAAAAACAATATCATAGTATTTCTATTTTAATTCAGCACACTGACAACCACACTTATCTGTAAAAAATTACAAAGTAAAAACAAATAACTGTATCCTGAAGGACGCCGAAACAAGCAAAACTCAAAATGAAAATTTTGCTGGCTTGATTTGATGAACCTAGTTCATGGACGGAAGTAGCAAATGCAAGCTAAGTATAAATATAATACAGTTGTGTAAATAACATAATATTATATCATTATGAATTAATTATTCCAATAAAATAATAACCAATATTTGGGAAGGACACATTCTTTGAATACATTTATAGGTCATACTCTTCGAAGTAAAGAAATAAGCCGTGTAATGTGTAGAACAGATTTGATTTTCGAATGGCGTCATATTAGCAAAAGAAAGAATAAGTGGAAGTACCTGCCAAAAAGTACCGATAGAAGTTTGTTTGTAGTAATTTCCGATTGTAACCGTGCCAAACAATTTCTACTGAAGTCTTTTAATATCAGATCCTCACATGTTTTAGACACTGTGTATTTTCTAACGCTCTCTTTATTGAAGTATTTCAGAAAATCAACTACATATTCTAGGGTGTAAGATATTATAGAAAAACATTTTTTGTTAATAATTAGTGATTTTTAATGGTTTTACTTTTTTTGTTTATGGTAATTTTCTTTATGTCTTAGGCAATAATTTACAAAAATCATTTCAGATATTTCAAAGATAACATTAGTTACATAAAATATCTAGAAGCAAAGTAAGATATCGATGTGTCTTAAATTCATTAAGCTATGGCTTCTGTAATGTTATATATCGACCAACATCTCCTTCTATAATAATTAAAAGTTAGACTAATAAGTGTTTTCTTTGCTTAAGATAGGAATACATTTGGTACCGGCGGACAATAATCGCGTATCAATAGATTACACACAGAATCAAAAAACGAAGACCTAAAAAAAAGGTTCTAGTACAACGGAAATGGCCTTTCCTTTGACAGAGAATCTTCACACTGATTAAACGGAAAGTGATAAAATATGAAAGCATAGATCAAAATAAAAAGCCAAAATTCAAGAAACGCAGCCTCCATTAATGTAGCGCCAGGTCAGACTAGATAATCTGCAGTCCGTTATATTGTGTTATATTGTTGACTTACCAATTCTCAACTTTATATCCTGGCACAGAGTAACCTGAATTGTTACACAAAGAAGATTAATGTGTCACAAAAGTTCAGTAACACATCATATGAAAGAAAATTTTGAATCTTAGAGATACATATTTTAACACATGTATAAATATCGATCGACAATTCAGATTTATGTCATGGTATCAGTTTAACCAGGGATATGCCAAAAGTTTTATCATGAATTTCCAAAATATTGGTGGGAAAATAACTTTTGTTTCCCACTTTTTGTTTCTCACATTAATTTCTTTAACTTTAACTCTTGACATATTCTGTTATTTGTTTTACAATTTATAATACTAATTGATACCATATGGTAGAAAATAATCTCTGTTTAACAGTTTCTATGACAACACATTCGCAAACCGATCATAATACTTTATCTAAAGTATGAAAATAATCCGTTATAATAATAGTATCATTTCTGTTGACGTCATGCAAAATTTTCTTAAATAACTTTGATGTTTTATAAAAAGCAGATTCAAGTGATTTATATATTCCATTGAAATGCTTTTCGCTCTAATGTCACAAATACATATCAAAAGTCTATGCCTTTGTCTTAGTTTTATTCCCTGTCAGTACCTACAATTAAATAAATTGGTTTAGTCAAGTCCAAGTTCCTACCAATGATCCTTATGCAAGTGTTGATAAGAGTTCCAGATTAAAAACATTGCAACATTAGTATAGCATCAAAACAAACAAAACATGCAGTTATATTATTATACTAGCTACTGAAAGTACCATCTAAATACATGTAACATAATAGAAACATCTTAACTTCTAATTCTTAGCTTATTTGCAATATGCTATTTGAAAACTATCACATGTACGTCCGTCAATAACCCATTTAACAGACAGTTTTAAATAAATTAGAAACATGGTATAAAGTGACACACAATCCATGTTAAGGATACGTGTTTCTTTGGTAGAATATCTGATTTTGAAACAATGAACTGTTTATGCTTTTTTATATGCATTGTATTTCTTTTGGAAAATTGTTGCTGAAAATGGAATAAACAAGGGAAATCAAACTGATGTCATCATTAAATAAACTTAATGAACGTCAAAATCAATGTAAAGAAGAAGTTATTTTGCAGGGATCACATGCCAATTATTCTCTTATCTGATATCATTCAAAAAGAGCTTGCTTTGATATGAGTCTAATTACTTTCAATCAATACAGTTGCTCGTAGATTTGTAGCACGATATGGGAATCTTTTTTCCTTTAAATGCAGGATATCTTTTCCTATTTTGTTCTAACTAACTAACTAACTAACTAACTAACTAACTAAATAGCTAACTATAACTGACTGACTAATTAATAACTAACTAAATAAATAAATAAATAACTAACTAACCAACTAACTAACTAACTAACTAACTAACTAACTAACTAACTAACTAACTAACTAACTAACCAACTAACTAACTTACTAACTGACTAACTAACTTACTAACTGACTGACTAATTAATAACTAACTAACTAACTAACTAACTAACTAAATAACTAACTAACCAACTAACTAACTAACTAACTATCTAACCAACCAACCAACCAATCAATCAATCTTTTAATCAACCAACAAACCATCTAACTAATTGAAAACTAACTAAACTAACTAGCTTACTAACTAATTTTTTTACTAATTTTCACACCTTCGTAGACATCAGATATTTAAAAAGTGTTACTTACTACTCTATAATTTTAAGACCTGTAAAAAGACTTTTTTTACTCAGGGAAGACTGTAATTAAAAAAAAACTTTAAAATTAATAGAATTTGATTCCCCTTACAAATGTTCTTGTACCTTTACATGTTCAATAAATCCAACTATAAGATAACGTATTACACGCATTCTGGATTCAATGTGAATGACAAATTGATTTCATGACTGGCTGAATGTTGACAGGATGAGATGTGTCAGGTTCATACAAAGGATATCTCGGTAACTGATAAGAAACTGATAGAATGATGATATATAGTGTATATTGTTTAAAAGTATTTGAGTATAGACTGCTTGTTCTTACGACAGATTGAGGAAACCTTGTCCCGGATTTATGATTATCATACTGTTATTTTTTTATCAGAAGTTATAGTCCAGCTTTATTAGAAGGTTTATTGTTTGCAAGATAGAAGTTTCGATAATTCGTATTTTTGCATATTCCTTTTTGATATATATTGGCATACTGGACAAAGTTTATATAGATCATTATGTTTTATTGACACGTGGTTGACTTGGTTTTATATTCCTAGGCAGTATTCAAAATCTGGAAACAAATTGATCCCTCGGAAGCATTAATCACAACAAAATTACAAACGAATTGCAGACTCGGTTTGATTGAGTCTGTACATGAGTGATAATGTAAAGTGCAAGCTTATTGCATAATCATTAGAATCACATGCTACTCTGTTTCTTCCATCAGAAACAATATATACTCTAAAAAAAATCCAAACAGGGAGATATGCATTTTTCTTAGTATTTTAGGTCTTCTGTATAAATTGAAGAGCTGATTTCCAAGCCAGCTCCATGGATCATCTACCTGAATCTGACAGATGCTCAGTTTCTCCCTAGAAACTTATGGGTCAAACGCCACTAACATCATTTGTCTTATACTTAAAACACAAAACTACCCACTGAAACTTGAAATAGAGCAACTTGGGATATTTAGAAGGTAAAATCGACTTTTCAAAATGTCTCTTATTTGTATATTTGACCCTGGCCAATTCGAAACTCCAACACCAAAACTGCGTATTGCAACCTAAAAATGTGCATACCTTAAAGACGGTTGCTAAAGATTTTTATATTTAGTCATATAGGCTGAAAAAAAACTCCTTCATTAAATTGTTAAAAACTAGGCGGCATTCATATTTCCTTATTTTTACTATTTTAATAATTAATAAAAAGAATAAGGAAAGTGAAACACACGAAACAAAGTAGGTCAGGTTTCTATAATTTTATTAAAGACCTACGTTTCGGCTATTCAATAGCCTTCATCAGGGTACAGATATATCAGAAAATGCTACTAAGGTATAGTTTTGACGGTTCTTTTTGTATTAGGTTATGTTTTACAAGCGGCACTATCTCATTTCATACACTGCTGTTATTTGTTATAGTTTATGACCAAGAACTTTGAATTCTAAAAGCTTTATTTTATATAAAATTATTCATTTAAAAAGATTACTCCTTATATTTGGTTTCACGAATTAAAAATATGTAAATTGCTCAAATATTTTTATTACCGTCTGTAAGCTGGTGCATTGTTTATGTGTACTTTCCTCATCCCACTTTAAAATCAATTCTGATAATTGCTTTCAGAATTTTAAGAGAAAATGTCGCCATAGAAACACTATATAAATGTCTATAAAGTTTGTATAATTTGTATAATTTTAAGTACCCATCAACGAAAACAAATAAAAGCAGCATTTAGTTTCTTATAAAAATAAATAAATGTCATCATTTCTTTTAAGTATGATTCAAAACTAATTGACATTATCTACATGCAGAAGTGTTTAATTTGCAACTATTAATTGTTAATAGTTAATTAATTGTACATCTATCATCAAGTTTAATTCTAAATATATGTAAGTTTAATTTACTTTAGAAAAGATAATGCATGACTTTAATCATTGATGTCATCCTAAAATAAGCAGTTTTGATTGGTGTTATAATGTTTTTTTTAATGTTTTTTTTTTTCTTTTTATTTATTTTTTTATGTATTTACAAAACGTATACTCCTAAAATCTTTATTAACATAGCTTTGAGCTTCTACGCTGGACTTTAAATCTTCCGTGCAGTACACGAAAATGTCTAAATAGGACTCTGTAACTCCTACGCTGCTCTTTATAACGTCTTATACGATATTAAAAAAAAACCTAGTTAGGATTTTATATCTTCTACGTTTTAATTTTTTTAAAGGCTTTTATTCCTGTATAAGAAGTATAAGCAGTTACTCCTTATTAACCTATTAATTTTATAGCAGTTGTAAAGTCCTTATCAAAGCTTTTTATCTCCAAAAGAACATTATTAAGTCGGCACTAGGACATCCGTATATTACCGATGAATTACTTATTTAATGCTTGATTAATTGCTGATTGTATAAAAAGTTGAAAGTTATATAATATATTATTATTTATTACATTATATGCAATTGTGCGTTACAAATAAGATGATGTTTTATCTATTCCTTTTATTTCAATAAGTAATTAAACGAGGCATCCCGTTATCGTTATTGTATAAAATATATATAGCAATATCATATTTCCATTTTAAATCAGATGATTGATAAACTTTATACGTAAGAAAAGAAAAGAAAAATAAAAATAATACAGGAAGCCAAAACAGCATAACTGAAAATGCTGTAGGCTCAGTTTTATTGGCCCTGTTCATAAACGTAAGTGGTACATGCAAACTATATGAAATAAAAAGAAAGATCAAACTAATATTATTTTGTGAAGGAAACAATTTATATAACGTCGGTGAATACAATTATGAGCTAAACTCTTTGCAAAGAAATTTAAGAAATTAGCCTTATAATGAGTATAACATATTTGATTCGCCCTCGTTAATTTAAATTGGCATCATCTTAGCAACAAGAAAAAATCAGTCGACGTACTTGCCATACAAAACCGATAAAAGCTTGTTTGTACACGGATCATTTCCGATTGTTACAGTGCCAACATTTCCTATTGAAGTCTTTTGATATAATATCTTTACATGTTTTTGATATTTTGTTTACTTTTATTTCCCGACGCTCTATTCATTTAAGTATTTGACAACAACAACTATTATAATAATTATCATTATTCTAAGATGTAATATCTTACTGAGACCATTTTGGCTTAAAGAGAAATGAAGTTAAAGTTTCAAACATTGTTTTTTTATCCACTGCACAAAAACGGTGTGCCATTAAAAGAATAAACTAATTTACTTAATGCTTTATTCACAGATTTATAATATAAAAATGTTAGTTTTAATTATAAACAACCTAAAAATTTTATAAAATAGAAAAAATGTTACAAATCAGATGTGCTTTCTATTCTCTTTTGTAAACTTAAGTTAACTATTTAATCTTAAAACCAATGACTCTACTTCAAGTAATTGATAAATAAATCAGCCACATGAGCTAGGATGTACGATTTTATTGAAAACAATATTTGTTAATTGACTATAAAATTATAATTTTGATTGTAAAATAATCGCTTCTTTATAACTGTTACTTATGGGCAAACTGAAAAATTTAACACAGAGACCCGAAAGATAACATATGTCCATGCATAATGTATATCTTACCACTAAAATGTAAAATAGGATTGTCTCTTAAAAATTCAGTATCTATGGCTTCCGTTTTTGTTGTTTTATATATATATATATATATATATATATATATATATATATATATATATATATATATATTTATTCAAGTCAGTCTGAATAATTATGCAGTCTCAGTCATGGCAAGGCTCTATTCTGTTAGGTATATACCATTCGTGTGTCATAAAATATCATTAAAAATAAAACAAAATCGAGAAAACAGTTAAATGGTGTGGTAGCAATTTTACAGGGGTTATCTACGAAAGACCGGTAGGGCCATTTCAACTTCATGAATTCCGGATTTCATCTTCATGAATTCACAATTTAAACTTCATGTATTCCTGTTTTCAAAATACGGAATTCACGAATTCACGAGTCAGCTTCATGAATTCACGACTTCAACTTCACGAATTTACGATTTCAACTTCATGAATTCACGATTTCAACTTCATGAATTCACGATTTCAACTTCACGAATTCACGATTTCAACTTCATGAATTCACGATTTCAACTTCATGAATTCACGATTTCAACTTCACGAATTCAACTTCGTGAATTCATGATTTCAACTTCACGAATTCACGATTTCAACTTCACGAATTCACGATTTCAACTTCACGAATTCACGATTTCAACTTCATGAAGTCGAAATCGAGAATTCATGAAGTTTAAATGTCCCCACCGGTCTTTCGTATATCCAAAAGTTTTATGATGCATTCTTAAAAATGTCATGTTAATTCTGAACAGTACCTACAAATTTGTCTACTCAAATCAAAGTTATTTACAGGGCTCCTTTTCTTTAATAAGATTTCCAGATTAAAATCATTGCAACACTAATATAGCATCAAAATAAAACAGTAATATGCAGATAATTATATTATTTAACAATATGATGCCGGTACTGAAAGTACCATAAAAGTACATGATACATAATAAAAAATAGGTTTTTTTTCCAAACTTTACTGGATATATAACTATACTTAAGTCATCTGATATGAATTTGCAATGTGTTATGTGTAAACTTTCACATGTACGTCAATGACCCGTTGATCAGGCAACATTTAAATAAACTAGAAATCATACTTTTAAGGGACACTCATTCCATATTTGGGATACATGTTACTTTGGCAGAATATCCGGTTTTGTTTATTGCTTTTTGTTTATGAATTGTATTTCCTTTCAAAAAGAGTTGCTGAAAATGATATAGACAAGGGAAACCAATCAACGTGGAGAAGAAGATTTTTGCAGGGATTACATGTCAGTTATTCTCTTATCTGATATCATTCCCAAAAGAGCGTCCTTTGATGTAAGCCTAATTGCTTTCGTTCAAAACAAATGCTTTAGAATTTTAGAACAACATTTAAAATGAGAAGTTTCACTTTTCTGCTTTGATTACAAAAATGCACACCATCCCTAAAAGATATGTTAACATAATAATTTGCTATTGTTAAAAATGTGACATTGCATTATATGTTTGTTTTAATGATTTTGCAATCGAAGAACGTCAATTATGTTAAATGTAAACGAATTAAACCAATAACAAATATATTCCTATTATCATTCAGAATTCAAGCTCATCTATTATCATGATTGTTTTAGAGATCTGAAATATAATATTTTCATGCTATGTATAAGTTTGCACGACAGTAAACAAGGTTGTGTGCTGCTGAACGAACTAAATGTCCTACTCACAGTCAGCCAGCAGGCGATCAAGCCAACCAAGCCAACCTACCAAATCAAAATACTAAGAAACTATCTTAATAACCAACCAACCAAACCAACTACTAGCTGCATTTTTCTGTTTCTGTAGGTAACAGAAATTCACAAAAGATTACTACTCTTTATCCTTAAGACCAGAAACATCATACTTGTATAAAGAAGGCATTAAGTTAATTAGGATAGGCACTTGTTGAAAGCTTTAAAATATAAACAGAATTTCTTTCTCCTTACAACAAGCTGGAAACATATATTCTTCCATATCCAATGAAACCAACTATAAGATAACGTATTACACGCATTCTGGATTCAATGTGAATGACAAATTGATTTCATGACTGGCTGAATGTTGATAGGACAAGATGTGTCAGGTTCATACAAAGGATATCTCGGTAACTGATAGGAAACTAATAGCATGATGATATATAGGATATTTTGATTTTAAAATATCTGAGTAGAGACTGCTTACTTGTATATTTTACGACAAATTGAGAAGCCTTTGTCCTACATATGTGATAATGTTGGTTTCTGCTATTAGAATTTATGATCCAGCTTCAATTTCAATAGGTCTATTGTCAATTAATGAACGCTAGGATTTGATTTTCGCTCTTCCATGTCTTCTGGACATGAAACATGTGTACATAAAACAGAAGTATTGAGAGGTACAATTAAAGTAAGACTGGATAATCCGTTGATCTATAAAACTTTTGATTACCTTTCTATGAATGTAATTGAGCTGCAGATAGTAAATAAAGCTAGTTGGCATAATCACATTTTATCAGTCCGGAGTTTTCAAGTTACATACATTCGCATTAAACGGGAGTATGGAAGTTTCATGCATTATAAAATGAAAGAGAGGCAGACATTCACTGTTCATGGTCCTAAACAAAGCCTAGCCACTTAGTTTCATCGGTTAGGCACAAACCAGTTTAAACCTTAACGTCGACAAGTTGATCATGACAATAGTTCCACTTCTTATTTGAAAAGTGGAGCTGAAAATACAAAAAAAAACAAACATGTTTTACAATACATAAGGACTCTAAATGATCGACATTCCGGTAGATATACCGGTTCGTTATTTTAATCTGTCATGTCTGCCTTTTATAGACTCACAAATATAAATTTGGCATCTTATCTGAATAAGACAGCTAGAATTTCTGATTTTGATACCATCCTTCAGACAACATCGATTGAGTTTGATTTTCTGTTGTCTCAAGCAACAGTTTATTAGATTAAGGACATCAGCAATAGCAATGTTTTGTCTTTCCTTATAAGGAGATATCATTAAAAGTTTATTTCAATAAGAAATAGGTTATTAGGATTTTTACTAACGTAAACGAAAAAATATGTCAATTTTATTGGTATAACTCATAGGTTTTTCTATAGATATTTTGAAAACGCTTGTGCAATATAACCATACAAATACATGTATGAATATTTACTTAGGAAAAGTTAACGAAATTGTTTAGAAACATAAATACTCTGTGATAATTTAGTGTTTTCCGTAACTGATTAAACTCTAAGAATGTAGCAACAGATAGTTTAATTGTGTAGCTAAACTCGTTAACCTTGGTATATAGTAAGAAGTGTGAGTGCCTTTTTTAGATTTTTTTAAATACTTAGAAACTATAATAATTGACTTGTTACATTTTCCTTTCTTCTACATATTGGCCGCAGTTGATGTAAATCATTGAATGTTATTGACGGTCTATTTGACTACTATAGATAGCAGTCCTCGTCTTAGTTCATATTCCAGACAGTATTGATGCTTCTTTGTTACTCATGAAATATTGTCATGTTTATATTCCGAATCGATTGATAAATAATCCATACTGTTTTTAGAAAAAAATTGTCTTGTTTTAGGCAGGAGCATATTTAGCTCTTCAATTCTCGTTCTATTTTGATATTGTAGCAAAACGTCACTGCGTGCTTTTTTAGTTCATTGCTAGAGTAAAGCTGTGCTTACTTTACGTGTGCTAGAGTTTTCATATTAGACATAATATAGGCTGAATAAAAACTGCAGCATAAATATATATTTAAACTTTGTTTGAGCTTAAAATATAATAAAAAAGAAACATCGGGCGGCGGGGTCGACGTTTTCGTTTTCTTCTTCCTTTAGTTATAGTTGTCTTTCCTTGAAAAGTAGCTTACACTTACCACTGCCGTTCTCAAGGTTTTAAGTCTGAGACATAAAAAACATTAAATGTTGACATACATTACATATCTCATAATAAGTGGCCTCAAAAGTACACAAAGTGTACATAAAATTCGCCTCGCCTGTAAGCTTGTGAATTGTTTATTTGCACTGTCTGATCCCTCTTTAAAATAAATACAGATAATTGCTCTCAGAAATTAAAAAAAACAATGTATGCATTATAGAAACCCTATAAAATTATATTTATAATTAGTACAATGCATCTTTTTAAGTAGCATCGACAAAAACGAATGCATGTCCGCGGTATTTAGTTTTAATGACATCATTTGTCTCATGTGTATTTAAATTTAACTAAAAATAGCCAGGAAACTATAATTTACATGTACTATAATTAAGGTATTGATATAAATACATTTTAATCTCAGAAAGAAAACGTAGTTTATACATGAATATTATAGATTTCTTAGAAAATCAATTGATTTATCATTTAATTTTGAAACATATACTCCTAAGTAATGAGTACATTGTCCTCGTAAAAATCATTATGTCAAATTTATAAGGTATTCACAAACATGAACATATAATCGTTAACATGTATTTATTATAAAACAAGATACATTTTAATTTTGTCTGTAGAAGGAATATAATATGAACTATATTTCTTATATTTGCAGCTTTTTATAAACGTCAAATTGATCCCCACATTTAAACCATGAAAACAGAAAATACGCGTTTCTTAAAAAGGCCAAAACCGCGAAATTGAATATTATGTTGGCTCAGTTTGGTTAATGCAAGTTAAGATATTATAAATGTGTTTAACATTATATAAAAAAACGAATCTATCCCTCCAGATAAATTCAATGTGTGAAGGACATACAATCGGTAAGCACAGTTGTGGGTCTTATTCCTTTCAAAGCAAAGTAATTTGCTTTGCAATGAGTAAAACAGATTTGACTTCGCTCCCGTCAATTTGAATCGGCATCATAGAAGCAACAACAAGAATTTGAAGTCTCAGTTCTTGGCACACAATACTGATAAAAACGTGTTTGTACATAATTCATTTCTGTTTGTTACAGTGCCAAACATTTCCATTGAAGTCTTACGATATCAAATCTTGACATGCTTTTACATTTACATTCATGTATTTGTTGACGCTCTTCTCATTTAAGTATTTGGGGAACGTGGCTATATATTCTAGGAGGCAAGTTTTTATTGAACAAAATTGATGAATTTCAATCGTGCTGGTGTGTAAACATTTCCTTACAAGTTTGGGAAATGACTTACTTCAATCTAAAAATTGTCCCTCAGAGACATAAAAACGATACTGTAACATGCAAAATTTATGAATTATATTAAAATTTATATTACGTAGAATGTTTGCCAGCTTATCTAAATAAAGAGAAAATTGAATTTGACCAGAAGTCGCCAATTCAATCCACGGGCAAACGACAAGAGATATTGTTAGTCTAATATTAGTTTGTCTCTCATCGCTGATTAAAAGTAATGCAGGACTGAGAGATAGTCATATGCAAAGTAATTTGTAATAACATATTAAAGTTAGTAATCCAAGAAAGCTGGTTCGGTCGACCGAGCGCCGAAATATGAATAGGTTGATGTCAAAAACGGCGTTAAAAACAAGACCAATCAACCAATCAAACACTGTACATTAAACCCCAGTCACACTAGAGCTTACGATTACTTGCGACCACCGGCGACTTGTAAAACTGACGATCATCAGCGATTGTCTGCGACCAAAATCATTTTTGCACAGATAAATTTACTTTTGCGAGTATCGTAATAAGACAATAAAATAGATAAATACAGAATCCCTAAAGAAAGCCCAACACGGCAAAATTGAAAATGTTGCAGGCTCGGTTTGATTGAGCCTGTTCATGGACGGTACTGGAAAGTGCAAGTTACCGTCCACGCCCCCTAGCACCGGCTTAAGCAGAATTCAACATTTAACATGAACTGGTAAAATTTAGAATTTTGAAACATCCGCAGATGTGTTCATATGGCGGTTATCATGGAACCTTCAATGTGACACGGTAGTGCCATTCCATGAAAAGCGGCATATGGTCCCCCAAGTAAAAAAATGCGTGTGCCCTAAACGAGAAAACAATGGGCGGAACTAAATAAAATGGAATTTTGAAAGGGGATCTGAGGTTATGAAGCCTGCGTATCACAGATAGGACGTCAAAAGACAAATTTAAAAAGCAGGCAACATATCCTAAGGGTGATTCAACATTATTCAAGTAGGAATATTGGAACCACCCAACTAGAAAGTGCCAAAAAGTTGAAACTAAAAATACCACAAGCACAACAATAATGTCGTGCTGAACGATCTTCAAGGATCGAAAATATAACATCATTGATTAAATGTACGGGGAGACTTTTTACAGCCGCCACACGGCACAAATAACACTGATGTGATCATAAAATAGATAAATACAGAATCCCTAAAGAAAGCCCAACACGGCAAAATTGAAAATGTTGCAGGCTCGGTTTGATTGAGCCTGTTCATGGACGGTACTGGAAAGTGCAAGTTACCGTCCACGCCCCCTAGCACCGGCTTAAGCAGAATTCAACATTTAACATGAACTGGTAAAATTTAGAATTTTGAAACATCCGCAGATGTGTTCATATGGCGGTTATCATGGAACCTTCAATGTGACACGGTAGTGCCATTCCATGAAAAGCGGCATATGGTCCCCCAAGTAAAAAAATGCGTGTGCCCTAAACGAGAAAACAATGGGCGGAACTAAATAAAATGGAATTTTGAAAGGGGATCTGAGGTTATGAAGCCTGCGTATCACAGATAGGACGTCAAAAGACAAATTTAAAAAGCAGGCAACATATCCTAAGGGTGATTCAACATTATTCAAGTAGGAATATTGGAACCACCCAACTAGAAAGTGCCAAAAAGTTGAAACTAAAAATACCACAAGCACAACAATAATGTCGTGCTGAACGATCTTCAAGGATCGAAAATATAACATCATTGATTAAATGTACGGGGAGTCATCATTGCCAATCGCACGACAGGTCATAAGTTAACGTACGATGGTCTCAAGATTGCCTGGGATTACTTACGACTACCCGTGACATAACATGCGATCACCTACAACTTGTCGTACGACCATCACACGATTACTAAAGACTACTTAAGATTATCAGTGACTAGTGGCAATTTGTAAAGACTGTCGTTAGATTGTCGCACTTCCGAACGACCATCGTGCGACAGCCTTAAGACTTTTTAAGATCACTAGCGACCTGTTTGATCGCAAGGAGGTTTTTGTGCAAGCTCAAAAACCTCTCTACGACTGAAATTGGTCGTGGGACCTAAATAAGATAACCTGCGACTGTCAAAGATCACCGATGACCGTCGTTAGACGTTTTGAAGATTGTCCGCGACCAGAGGTCACTGGTGATCGTGAACTGGTCTTCACTGGTCGTAAGCTCTAATGTGACTGGGGCTTTAGAAAATTGTTAGATTTTGCTAAGCCTAATGCTTCTTTAAATAAGATTATCGCATGACCGCCACAACATTCCTTTGAAGAAAGGCGTTCTCTAAATTTTAGTATTGGAAAACTTTCGGGTGCTCTAAATGAGGTATCAGTACGCTTTGGGGTGCTCTAAATGAGGTATCAGTACACTTTTCTCGCGCATGCCCAGTTTATTATTTATTTCAAATAATAAAGTGAGCATACCTGAAAAAGAGCAAAACAAAACATTACACAATTTAGAGAACTTTTTTTTAAAATATTTATATATCATCTCGATCTTTTTTTTTTCAAAACCTGAATAAAGATGTTGACTCCAGTGGAAAGTAATCGCCATATTCTGCATCCTGACCTCGAGGACAAATCTGAAACAATGATCAAATTATTCTCTTTTTTTTACTTTAAACCATGCCTTCGTTTTACAGGAGATTCTGACCAGTAAATCATTCAGCAAATCACTACACGTATATGAACATAATATTCTAGCGATGGAAGTAGTGTTAAATAAAAATTACAATATATTGTTAGTCTTAAAAAGATACGCGTACAAGATATACCTCTGAAATATACACCGAGATACTTATCGACAATATGTCCTAGATTATATTTTGAAAATGTGCTGGAAAGGTGATTATTATTTCGCATTTAGAAAAAATGGACCAACTTACCTCATGAAATGGTTATTAATGTCCAGTTCCTTCAACGGCATCTAATAGGTGTATTTCTGTGGGTATTTCTTAAAATATGTTTAAATAAAGCAAATATTACGAGAGATGAAAAAAGTTGTGGTGATGGTCATGCGATAAAACAGTTACAGAATAAATACTCGGACTTCACCGGCTGGTTTCAGCGCATGGGGCGACAAAAAGGGTCAATCGTGGAAATTAATCTCGACGTTCCGTCTCGATTAATTTCCTATGATTGACCCTTGTTGTTGCCCCATGCGCTGATACCAGCCGGTAAAGTCCTCGTATATATTCTATAACTATAACGAATTGTACAAGTTCAAAACGAATGACTTTTCCATTTATTAGATATAGGTATCCTTTACCCCGATGGAACCGAATGTGAACTTCTTTTCAATCTTGAAAGAGCCAGTCCAGTTCATAAATCCGTGCGGTCTATCAAGGCTCCATATTGTCAGCTGACTTATAACTTAAAATAGTTTTTTCGAATTTATATCTTTAAAATTGACAAGATACATTTTACAATAATGGTCAAAAATTCAGCAGGTTAAGGGCTAAGGGGTCATTTATTCCAGCACTGTTATGCCCCGGTCACATATTCACGGATAATGCCACGGAAGAGATAGGGTCTAATTGTTCACGGATTACTACGGAAATTTGAAATTCCGTAGTCCGCTACGGTTCCAGTACGGACACACAACGGTATGAGTACGGAGTTCGACGGATTTACCACCAAAAGCCCCGGGAGAGACACGGATTGTTACGGACCGACACGGTTTGATACGGAGCGACACAAATCAGGACGGACGCACTACGGATACACTACAGTCTGCTACGGTATAAGCACGGGTTAGTACGAATAAGTACGGTCTGATACGGAGAAGAACGAATTAATACGGAGAAGAACGAATTGCCAGGGATCTATACGGACCTATTATATCTGTCCACAACCTCTTGCATGCTCAATGTCTCACAAGAAAAGAACACCTAGAAAACGAATTGCAGAGTTCAATGATTTTGGCGGAAAGGATTCGGCCTCATCGCGTCCGACCCCCGAGACATATCAGGTCCGATTATAGTGAATTTCTTGAAGGACGCCGGATCCTCAACAAGTTCGGCCATGAGAGCCTCATACTTAACATGAAGGGGTCTTCGTAAAAGCCCATCTCTAGTCAACCATCACCTCTGTCTTCTCTTACCTGATTAGATATGGACTAGTAATCATTAATGAAAAATGTTGATCAATATTGCTTCTCTTTTGAATTTAAAATGTGCTGTTCATTTTACAATTACATTAATTATCGTAAATGTTTATGGTTTAAGAATATGTAAAATGCTAGTTAATTAATCTTAGTATCACTCAAGGGCCAGCGTTCAAGGCTTATGAGACACTTCGTTTGATGTACATATTTACTCCAATTTCACAATTCAATGTTTTGTAAAATAATTATGTAACATTAAAATGTTATTATATTACTTATGCATTGTTGTACGATATTAACATTTTTTTTACCTCTATGCATGTCATCAAGCAGCTCGACCACTGTCTCCGCATTCTGAGCCATACCAATATACAGTTGCAGCCAGTAAATGGCAATTATCATTTATTGAATGTTCACACATGTTTTTAACAAGCAGGTGGTATTTATACCCTTGAAAATCCGTACTAAACAGTGGTGGACCGTACCATTCCGTACCGTTTCGTGATGCAACGCAATAAACCGTAAAAGACCGTGCTAATCCCTGCCTCTCCGTAGTACAGCGTATTACGATCGTGGCTTTCCGTGATAATGCCGTATTAATCCGTATTAAAACCGTAGCTTATACGTAGGGTAACCGTACAAATACGTAGTTCTCCGTACCAAACCGTGTACAAGTTGGGGCCTACGAATCAGTACGGACTAGTACGGTTTTCGTACGGACCAGTACATATCATTACGGTTTAATACGGACTAATAGGGATACGCTACGGTTGATTTTTTCCGTAGCAAATTTTTGTACATGTTCAAAAATTGTTAAGGATCGCTATACAAGGACTACTACGATTGATCACGGTTACAATACGGAGAGCTACTGACCAGTACGGGTAACTACGGACGATGCCGGAATTAATCCGTGGCTCTTCCGTGGGCGTTTTCCGTGAATATGTGACCGGGGTATTAAGTTTTGAAAATTGAGTACCGCACAAGCCGATGCTAGGAGGCGTGAGATATATACTTTTGCATTAACCCTCATGTACAGACTCAATCAAACCGAGTCTGTAATCTTCATGTAACTTTGTTGTGATTAATGCTTCTGAGAGATCACACTTTTTTGAGATTTTAGTTGTTATTTTGCTCTCATTCATATATCCTTTAAAATATTAAATTTATGTTTTAAATCAATTGCGCTAAGCGACATCATGCGATAAAAGTAATCTATGTATAACCTTAACTATGACAACACTTCTTCTGTAGGTTCATGTCCGATATAAATCAATGAAAACAATGGAAACAATGACATAAATCAGTTTACATAATGGTATTGTTGATAACATCATGTACGATTTCTTTAATTAATTTTGTTTCGTTTTAAAAAGTAGATTTATGTCATTATTTTTTATCAATTAAGTATTTTTCGCCTTGAATGTTACATTAAAGGCTATGTCTTTGCCCTTGAATCCTTTCAGTATTTACATACTGATTTGGTCAATAAAAAGTTCATACCTTAGGTCCTTAGCTGAAAAGTTGCAGTTTTTACTGTGATGAAAACGCCATATAGTTATTGGGCGTTACATTAATGGGAAAAAAACGTGACATGTAAAACTATTATTAAGAAAACAGCCCTCTGCATAAAATAGAAAAATGAACAGTTTCTCTAAATGTGTATTAACTAATATATTGTAACATAACCATATAAGCTACAAACGGTTATTTATCTAGAAAGGTAGGACAGACACTGTGCATGGCAGACGTCAAACATCAACCATAAGAACAACAGCATTCCTTTGTTGAAATAATACTTTTCTTACTATTACATACTATATTTCCTCATACATTTGTAATTATATGTATCTATTTATACTAAGCCAGAATAGACAATCTGCCCTCCGAATAAAACTGGCAGTTTGCGTTTATTGTTTATTTTATCAGACAGTTACTTGTAGTTTATTAGTTGTCTATTTGTAATTTTCTTATCTTATTGAACAAATCATGTCAGATAATTACTTTCAGAAATCGAAGAGTTGATGTTTCTATAGCAACGCAATAATACATTTTATGGCTTTTTTATGTATTGGATTTATGTGTTTTCGGAAAAGGGAGTTATTTTTACAATACTGGCCCACCATGCCTTCTCAACTGAGGCTAACATGTTCGAATAATAACAACATTTTAAAACAATTAAATCATCATTTAAAATCTTAACATTTAAAAATAAGCCTCTATATCCATGCATGTATGTGCCGTTTGTGAACCGATGTGAACCAATGTGTATGCAAGCGGACGATTAGGACTGATGTCATTTTATTCATATTGGACAATTTTTTTACCCTAATTTTGTTAGTGGCCCACTTGAGTACTTTCAGGTTGTCCTGCTGGATGGATATTGTGGAAGAGGGCTCCGTGGTCATCATGGAACCTTCTTTGTGCAATTTAATGAAAAACGGCGTATGGTTCCAAAGTAAAAGAATGCGTGTGCCCTAAACAAGAAAACAATGGTCATAAGTGTTGTTTTGTGAAAGCTACGTCTATTGTCTTTGGTGTTCATCTTACATTAACACGCATGTAATCATATAGAATTGCATTTAAAAGTTCCTCGAAATTTTGTCTTCGCCATAAAAATCGTATACAACTATAGAACAGCTTTCTACCTCAAAAGGGTGCAGAACGTATGCTGCTATTGTTCAGGCGTAAGGTCAGGGACACCATTGCTGGTCAAATGTCTGATACTGTTAAATGTTATACCAATGGAATGTCAAAATTCGAACATTTTGTTTCTGAACTTTAAATTTTATACTTCTGCATACAAATGACTTGTTTCGAAACCTTTCTCAAATCTTTTTCATCAAAAACAATAATAAATTGCACAACATGATGCCATGTGTCATAGAGAGCGAAAGAGGTATGCGTCACCCCCTTAGCAACTCTGTATTACATAATGTTAAATGTCTGGGTAAGAACCGTTGCTAAGTTACTGTTATCCTTTAGAATTAATATTGATTGAACCAAAAACAGAATTTAATAATTATATAAAGCAAAGATTCAGTCTGATTTATTGTTTATTTTGCGTCACTTAATTGACATCAGGTGTGAAACAATATATGACAATATATTTATGACGCAGAAACATAATGCGGTTTATACGTTCTGAGAATATGCTTTGAACCGATTTCTTCATTCCTTATTGATTTATGAACTTATAAATATGTCAATACAATACCTAGTGTGTTCACAGTAATTTAAGTATGTTTTTTTTTTCTTTTTCGGCGCACACACAATTTAGGTCATATTACACGAAAGAGTTAAAATGATTTTAGCCTATCTCTGGTGTTACATGTACAAACTTATGGCAACAATTCTAGTATAATGATATTAATGAATGATGTTGAGAGATTAAACCCTGTTTGTGTGTTAGTCAGTAAAAGGTTTGTCAGTAGTATGTTTGATTGCCTGTTGTCTGTATGTCTGTCTGTATGTATGTTCATTCAGTCGATACATTTGTAGCTAGGCATTCATAAACGGTAAAGTATTATAAGAATAAAGATAAAAATACTGCTTTTGCTGAATCAAATAAAACGTACTTTGACAAGAAAAGTTCCATATCAGAAACGTTCAATTTAAAGATGTTCTTTCAATGTTAATTTAAGTTTAAAAAATGACTTTATGGTCTCGTCCTTGTTGTCATATTCTAATATGTAAGCAAGTGCCATTTAATCATTAAACTAACGAACCTTTTTGTTTTGAACTAAGAGATGTCCTGTCAAGATTTTGGGATTTTAATATAAAACAGAGATTCAAACAGGATAAGGTAAAGAAGTTGAATCCTTAAAAAAACGGCCTCATTACAAATGTTGCCGGCCCAATCTTCTTGATCTATCTATTCATGATCGGTACAGTAAAGTGCAAGCAACTGTCTCAGGCTCCCGAGCACCGGTTAAAGCAGAAATCAACAGTTGACACGGCATGGTTAACTTCTGAACATCCGCAGAAGCCTGACGAGACTGCATCTATACTGTTGACAAATGCTTATCACGTTCGGTTTCAGCAGTTTACTGCCGTAAGCCTACTGCTACACATAAATATAAATCAATTTTATTTGCTAAATAATTATCTTAATCAACCTACAATTTATTAAATGTATGTTTTGCCAACAATCATGAGTATTGCACGTTCCGTTGTTTCCCTTATACAATTTAAAATCATTTCAGATAATTACTTTCAGACATCTAAACAAAACGTTAATAATATTTACTCATTTTGTTTGGATTAATATCTCTTCGACAGAATACTCAGTTTTTATTTAGTCGGTCAGAGAGTGCGATGTTTAAACTGACACCATAGTACATAGCGTGGAGAACGTGTTTATTTTCAAAAGAAGCAACGTGCCTATTTTCTTTCTCACTGTCTAGTTGAGATACATGTATATATTGACTATTAAAATGGACAGTGCACACTGTTCAACTGGATCATTTGATGAACAGAAATGGTCAATGTGTCAATCCATGACATATTTTACGCCAATTATATTCAAAATGATTTTGTATCATTTGGAACGTCAATTAATCTTCATTGCTTTCTTTATTTAAAAATAAATCTATAAATATTACTTTTACATATTAAGCACATCCAATATTTAAACAATTTTCTATAATCATCATTTTCTCCGTTTTTATCATTTTTCCAGTTTTGAAGTAAAAGATATTGCAATATTTGATGGTTGTTTAAAGAACCATTAAAATATATACTAAAATGAAAACATACGGGCTTGTTAGTTTTCAATTTGTCAACTCTCCAAAGAGAGCATCAGGTGTAGAAAGACATTCACACTAATCTGTTTGACAATATCAAAAAAAAATGGTTAACTAGTTTCAACATTAGATCGTATATGTCATTCCTTATTGATACTAGAGAAGAGCCATTCCTCAGCCGTAAAGTTCATGCCATGTTTGCAGTCATGTTAGTAGCATCAGCCAGTCACAACATTGAAAACTGTTAATAGTCTTGAATACTATTTTGTTGTATAAACAATAACAATCGTTTGCAATCTGATACGTTTGGATAGTCAAGAGTTTCTAAAGATCATATAATTATGTTATTATAAATAAACGAAACATTTTTCAAGTTACATAAAAAAGCCAAAGTAAACAGATGACATTGCTGGCAGATCAATGATACAAGCCCACTTAGGACTACCCCCATGTTTTAAGAATATGGCAATGAAAAGTATATGTCTCGTCGCATTGCTTAAAGGTGGTCAAGTTGGAAATACATTTGAAATTTCTCCTTTTTTTAATTTTGTACTAAATGCATGCATTACTTAAATGTTCACTTCATTCTCCACCTTTTTGCCTTACAGTTATATTTTAAAGGAAATATTATGTTTTATATCTTAATGTACACAACAACTCCTCTCAATATATAATGTTTTGTTAAAAAAGAACTTTAACCAAAGTTATAAAACCCGACCATATTCAGCTGATTTTCAGAAACATTTTAAATATTTTTTATCCTTTTTAATTATAATTTTTGATCGAAAACGTTCCATCAATTCAAACTATAACCTTCTCTTTAAGAAAACTTTAGCTCGACGCGAATTTAAATATTCTGAAAACTAAGTTTTTTTCCTTCTTATATGTAACATATTGTTCAAATTACAAATACTTCAAACAAAATGAAGCCGTTATCTCCATATTAAATAAAATTACTGCTCGACGCTATTGCTGGTACAATATTCCTAAAAAGACTTTCAAATGTTTTGCACTGTTGAACGTTTGTTTACGTTACTGTAACAGTTTTTTCAACAGTTACTGTTTAAATTCTTGTTGGCGTAACAAAATTATTGATGACTGATAAATTGTGAACACGTTAATCTTGAAAAGGTGATAAATATACGTTAATTTCATTTTATTTAGCAGTTTAAGTTTGAATAATTTGGATACATATTGCTTGAATTTTTACCGTCAAAGTCCTTACATGAGCCTTAATTATTTTGAATGTTTTAATCTGATATTTTGAATGTTTTAATCTGATAGAAATGTGTTACCGTATACCATGCCTAATTGATTTAATTGAAATAGGCATTAGGCAAGGTTGATTGCAGTGTTCTGCAAAAGACAAAAAATGAAACTCAAACATTTTAACAAAACGTATGTGAAATGAAAAAAAATATAAAAAACATCATCATCATACAGTTATTTTAAGATAAAATGCCTATTTCACTTATTATTCAAATGCTGCTATCATCATCATCATTATCATCATTATATTCATTATAATAATGATAATAAACAAATATTCGTAGTTATTATCATCATCATCATCACCATCATCATCTTTATCATCATCAGTATATTCAACAGCATAACTTATTTATTTATTTATTTATTTGTTTTGTTTATAGCATTATTATTATTATTAATAATATTATTATTATTATTGTTAATATTATTATAAGACATTAAATTAAATGATAAATTCCGTCGATATTCTAAAATATGTTACATGTAGAAGAAAATTATCGCTAAATTAAAAATTTACTACTGCATGACTTAATGACTTTACTGAAGCCTTTGAAAGTCGTACTTGTAAGAATTTCTAATAAAGCAATGTTGACTATGTGATACATTTTCATGAAATGAGAGAAATACGTTAATTAGGTCAATAAGTGTAGGCATCTTTACATTTCAAAGGTCAATAAGGTTAATAAGTAAAAAATAATAAAATAAATACATTTCTTTCCGTGCTTGAGTTTTGTCAAAATTATTATATCCCTCTTAAATGAAACAAGTATGAATTTTTTATAGTTCAGAACTGATATAATAAAAATTCGTAAACATGTATTCTGTATTCACGCTACAATATGCTATATCTTTTAAAATAAAGAATTGAAAATGAATATAAGATAAAAAAATAATTGTATTGCACAGTTAGCTATTGAATGACATTTGGAAAACGCTGACTTGGAAATAAAGAATCAAAACACTTTGAAGATTTTCTCAAATGAAGCCAAAAACAAGTGTGAAAAGGTTTAAGTTAGTATTCAAGCGATCACTACCATATAAAAGATTGTATTCGGCGGATATGCAAATTAAATGTGACTAAATAAAAATAGTGGAAGGGAAAAGTAAAATAGTATTAATTGAATGTCTCAGACTAGGTATGAGGTTTATACAGAATTTATTTAGTTCGATTGTGTAGGAAGCTATAGGCTTATAAACACACTTTCAAATCAATATCTGGAACCAACCAGTACTGAGCAATAAGTGTAAAGTTTCTTGCTCAAGAACACAACAACTTGCCCCTGACTTTATCTTGGAAAAGAGATAAGATATATATTTGTCTTCACTCATGTATACAAAAATAAAAACTGCACATACGTACGCCTTTGCTTTTGTATTCACAACTAAATACCTGTTTTGTTGTTTTAAAAATAACAATATAAACATGGTTTTTCATTCTTTATTTATAATAAATGCATGTTATATAACAATTTAATATCGCATATGTCATATATTTGTAAAAAATGATAAATTTGAGTAGAATGAAGTTGTTTATTTGAATACATATGGACAGAAAATATAAAATAAAAATATGTCTGAACGCTACTGGGTTGTTTATCAAAGACACACCACGACAAATGCCAGTAATTTTGTAAGATAATAATTCACACATACTACCTCAGACGTAATCTTTCAAATGCTGAAACCTTTATAAATTACACTCGTAAAATAGCCCCACTAGGCGTACTTAAAACATTAAAGCAGCGCGCCAATAAATGCATGATCTATATGATGTGTAAAATGTATGTATTCAAAATAGTGGTTACAGTCTTAAAATGAAGTATTAGGCATTGAAACTCGTATACACCTCTAACACCTGTCAAACTGAGCAAAATAAACGGTACAAAAAAGGTAAAAAAGTTAATAATTATGTCGATTCTTGTAAAAAGTATGTGAAACCTCACTATGGTTTATTAAATGTTTTTTTGAAAAAATCTATTTTTCTTAATTTTATGTTGAATAATTTCTCGTATAAAAATTATGTGCGATTAACGTCCCTTCTCTCAAAGCAGTTCAATGCAGCGATAAGAAAAACCACCACACCCGCAAACTCTTTTTTTTCTTTAAATTAACTTTAACATGACTGAGGAGTACATAGAATGAAAAAAAACATCAGTATAATTTGTTGAGAGTGAGTTAGTTATGCGTTTAATCATCGTCAAACCTGCTAAAATAGCAGCAAAATATTTATTCCCGACCATTTTACTCTGATTACGCACAATATTCATATGTATTAAATTAACTATGTTTCAAATGTTTCAAGAACGGTCATATATTTATATAAAAAACCTCAATTTAACTGTTTTTCTTGAACACTTTTTCCTAACAATACATTTAAATGCTTGTTTTTTAAAGTTACAAAGACTATTTGTACAATTTCGATAGTTTGACAAGATTTACCAAGATACATGTATAACCAACTATTCTACCGATTGCAGACATTCAAAACAGGTTCTTCATAGCCTTAAACACGACCATGTGTTTATTTTAAAACAAACAAAAAATATAAATGATATTACTAAAATAAACAATCCCGATTGCTCTGTCATATGTTGAGCACATTGCTTATATTCCCCGCAATGTACTCATTTAAGTGGAGTAAGTAATAACATGTTATTATGTATAACAGATATATTAGTACCATATATTTAATTTTGGCATTGGCTAAGAAACAATTGATAACAAAAAACATACATTCATACTATAAAAAAGAAAACATATAGCTTCATGCGCTTTAAGGAAACATAATAGTAATAATACAAAACATTCAACTGCTATTTGTTATTGGAAATTTACAAATTTCACACAATTTGACATCAAGATACAACCAAATATTCTATTGCTGACAGACGCTAACAAATTATTTATGACCTTAAACATGACCATGTGCTTATTTTGAAAGAAACAAAAATATAAACGATCTTACTATTGCTCCAATATATGTTAAGTACATGGCTGATATTCCTCCGTAAGGTACTCAATTAAATGGAATGTTAAAGAGCACACTTATGCTTAAATAAGAGAGGTTATAACATATATATAGAGGATATTTAATAAGTATACGAGGATTTTATACAAAATTTATTGAACGAGTTGAATAGATTCATAATATGCGAGCCTTTGGTGAGCATAATACTGTTTTATCCAACGAGTTCGATAAATCTAGTTTTGAATATAATAGCAATTATTCTATTTATCACATATCTAAATAAGGAACGGTTTACACTTAAAAAAGGTCATTTTTCATTGACATCGTGTTTTTCATTGACATCGTGTAAAGCTAACATTAGAACGTGTCAATGCATTTTTTATTTAACGCAAAAGACGTCACGTCAAATATCTATCACACTATACTAAGTAAGTGTAATATCGTTATTATTCAAGCTACTTTATTACACTCATGTGCCTTGGTTTATGTGAATAATACAAATACCATATATTAATTTTGGCATTGTCAATGAAATAATTGATAACGAATAAAACATACACTCGGTCAATAGCAAAAAAAAAACACATCAAATGCTTGTGTGATTTTAAGATCATTCTTAACAACAATTAACATTTTTCCTGAATCAGACAAACACCTTTTCGTAATTCTGGACCTGAAAAAAATAAATCACGTACAACAATCATAAAGATTACGTTTCTTACATTTGTTTGACACATACTTACATTTATTTAACGAATAAAATTGAAAAAATAATGTAAGTTTTATGTAACAAATATTATAATATTACTAACTAATAAGTTAAACATGCTAAATATATTGTTCTAAATTGCTTTAAATACGATTGGCTATCATAATACCCCTAGCAAAAATTGTGCAGCGTTTAAAATAAAATCGAAATACCGTGAAGGTTTTTATAATCCTGATTAGAAAATGAAACAAAAATATATAAATAAACGTATTTCAAAAACAATTTGCTAGCAGCAAACAACGTGTTATTTTGTGGATCGAGATTTTGAAGCCACCAATAATTTACATTATTAAAACTATAACACTCTACTCTCCCGCGTCAAAACGGTAAGTACATGTATCACAACAGTCATTGGTTATTCCCTTCCAACCCTGCCCCTCCCGTTGAACGTTAGTGAGTATGGGTGTATAGAAACAACTGAAATACACCGTACTTATTCCCCACAGCTGGCCAATGCGATGGTTTAATATTTGCCCCCTAATCCCCACCCCCTCCAGAAAGAAATGACAGATACAACCTCATTTGTAGTGTGGGGGATAGTTGGGAATTTATAAGGTCACTGCCACCCGTAGATAGCAAACTTTACGAGGAGTTTTCTGATATCTACGGAAGCCCTGTAGGGACATTTATTATTTAAAACTTATTACTTATTACCTATTATTTATAACTTATCACTTATTATTTACAGATTCTTACTTATATTTAGTATTGAAACGCGCCATGTTTGGCAGGAAAAAGCTCTGTTTACCTCAAAACAAATACCGGAAAAGATGAAGGAGAACCGTAAGAACATCATTTATTTAAGGCCATATATTACGGAAGCCCTGGAAGGACATTTATTATTTATTACTTATTATTTATTATTTAATACTTAATATGTTTAACATCATTATCAATTATAAAATATTACTTATTATTTATAACTTATTATTTATCACTTATTATTTATCACTTGTTACTTATTTCAGTCGAATATATCATTTAAAATCTGTATATGTTGTAGTCTGATTATATAATGTATGCAATAAATATGTTAAAACTAAATACTTCTTAAATTATTATGTAACTAAAAATATTCGACTGAAATAAGAAATAAATTGATAAATAGTAAGTTATAAATAATAAGTAATAGATAATAATTGATAATTATATAAAACATATTAAGTAATAAATAATAAGTAATAAATAATAATCTTCCTTCCAGGGCTTCCGCATAACATGACCTTCTATAAATGATGTTCTCCTTCATCTTTTCCAGTAATTGTCTTTATGTAAACAGTTTTTTTCCTGCCAAACATGCCGTTGTTGAATACTAAATATAAGTTATAGTCTGTAAATAATAAGTGATAAGTAATAAAAAATAGGTAATAAGTTATAATTTTTAAATAATAAATGTCCCTCCAGGGCTTCCGTAGATATCAAAGCCAATTCTATTATCCACGGCTCAGAGACAAATTTACAATGAATATTATGTTTTATCACTGTATTAAAAAACAAGGACATCGTTACATGTAAACACTAGCGCCAGCGCTTGTAACACATACAAGTCATATACATAGAAAATAATTACAACAGATATAGATCAGGTTCATATCTAATTCAGCCGCTGCACCCTTTCCCAGGCGTTAAAAAATGGAAAACTATAAATTTTACCTCTAAGTAATATAATTATACGTAACTTATTATTATAATAAACATTTATTATGTTTATTTGGTTCTTTAAAAAAGTTTCGCTACATGCAGTATGTGTAGTGTAAGTAAATAAAACTTAATGAATATTCATTTCAAGCAACCAGTTTTGTAGGACAAGTTGGAAGAGCATTCAGTGCTACTGTTTAATAATTAACCTACAATTACTTAAAATAAAATGATAATAAAATAACTTCAAATATTAAAAAATGGCCAATCTTTTTTCACTTAACATTACAAGATGCATTAAAAAAATTTCATCGTCTACCGGATCAAATACATAAACAAATATCATTAATTTTATTTTCAATTTTCATTTTATGTCTTCCCAGATCCAAGTTTCACCCCCCTCACAGCAGCATTGAGGAAGGAATACAAGTGAAATACTTAATGAAAAAAGAAAAGAAGAAATTGTCAGAAAGGATAACTCTTTTTTTATACGAGGTTGTTTTTTTAGAAAGAAAAATACAAGTTGATATCATGACGTAAAATAGTATATTCGAAAAAAAAACCTGCCAGGATAAAAACAGGATAAGAAATCATGTGACATTTTATAAATATACTGTATCTTTACTCATTCGTCCTCATCACATAATGCATACCGCACTTAAAATATGACTGTACCTTTTTTACTGTTTATAATGATAAAAACTAACTGATCTAATGTGTATATGTTCACTAAGTGATATTTTATAATCCTAAAGTATTGGAAAATATAATAAAATTACTTCCTAAGAATAATAACTTCGAAATGTGTTAGGTTAGATCGAATTTAAAACCAACAATGGAGGTTAACTTTTCATTTTTACAAATTACAATTATTAAATAATCGTTTATCAAACACAAATTGTAAATATCTAATATCAATCGCTGATTAAAATAATATTTCAGCGACATTCTCATCGGCATTGTCCTTATCAGAATCTAGCATCCTGCCTTATATGTGGACCTCCCATTTGAAAATGTCTTCCAATGAAACTATCTTTACAAGGCTTTTTCCCGTTAGTATCTGATCTTTCGTATTTCTTCTTCGAACAAACTCGTATTCAGATCAAGATCTTAAGACAATATTATTGCTTTCATTACAAATGAATTCAATGAAGTCAATGTACCATACTTCTTATTTCTCAAACTTTTTTATGCAGTTATGCAGTTATTCCCTTAAATTTTCAAATATAACTCAATTCAATTCATGGAATATTGTTTTTCTCACGTGTCTAAATATGACGTATTCGAAATCGCATCTGCATCTTTGGGAAGAGTTTTCTCAACGCGCGTTATTCGTTGTTTGAGTTTTTGTTGAGTTGAGTTAAAGTCAGCCAAAAGTCTGGCAAATCGAGTCTGAAGTGTGTCTAAACTGTTTTCAATACGTTCAAGTTTTTGTTCAGTCGACTCTTCCTGTTGTTCCATTCTTTCCATGAGATCTTCATCAAGCAAATTGTCCTTTCTTAGAATTTTCTTTCCTTTATCAATAAGGATTTTCTTAGCATCGGGGTATTGATTTAAAACTTCCCAAAGATCGTCTTTTGATAGACAAAACAAGTCTGAGTAACCAACGCTTCTAATATTAGCAGTACGCCTATTACCATTTTTATTGCCTGCAATATTTAAAATACTTATTTCACCAAACACACTGCCTTCACTTAGAGTAGCAAAAGTTGTTTTTCCGTCGTCGGAGACAACACCAAGCTGTCCGCGTTTAACAATGTACATTTCTTTACCAATATCACCTTTACGACATATGTAGTCCATCGGACTGAAAACTTGTAACTTTAATTTCAGCACCAGTTCCACTAATAATCCCGGCTCACAGTCTTGGAATAAGGCCACTCTTTTTAGCGTTTCTAAGTGCACATGTATCGCTATCTCAGCTTTAAGCTTGTCTGGGAGAGCGCACAGCACTTCTTCCTCGTTTAAGGACTGTTTATTTATCCACAGATAATCAAACCACTTTATCACCCTCTGCTCCAACTCTTTGGAAACTTTCCTAAAGTCCATATATTGCTTAACACCATCCATTTTCTGCTGGAACTCGGCTCGTGTTGCGTTCATATTTGTTATCATTGAACCAACATTACCAACAATCGTAGCAAAAATGAGCACTCCAATAAGAAAGTCTACAACAACAAAGAGGTATTCAATGTCTCTTTCTGGCTGCGGTGTTTCACCTATAGTAGTTAATGTCAAGGTTGACCAATAGAAACTGTAAATATACTTCCGGGTCAAAGGTCTATTTTCTGGTAGCGATGAATTCGGATACACCCATTTGTCTGTTCCGAAACCTATTGCATGAGATATTGCAAAATAAATGCATGCATTCCAATGGATGATTATTAATATATACAAAACAAGGTTCATTATTCTAAATAAGTTTGTGAAACTTGTCCGGGTCGCCGTCCGGTCAAAAAATTCGAACAATCTTCCAAACTTAAATATACGGTTAAAACGAAGTTCTGGCACGCCTAATCCAGTAATTATATACAATACATCAGTTGGAAGTATACTGATAATGTCCATTTTAAAGTTGGTACTTTTTATGTAGTTTTTCCTCAACTTCTGTGGGTTTGTCACAAGTAGCCCCTCCTCTAAATAACCTGAAATATAGTAAAACTTACTGTTATTGCAAAGTAGCAGACAACGACAAGAAAACAAGAACATGAAGTAAACAAACACTCCCACAAAATATTACAGTTATATTGGAAAGCTATTCTTTTGCTATATTGTAATAATAACTACTTGTAATAGGACTATTTAAATGTGGCGCTAGTTTTAAGTTTTGAAACATAATTAATGATGTTAGTACGTGTTTCAGTTTTTTTCCGGGGCTTACACAAACACTTATCAATAACATTCCATTTTCTGATAAACGGTGGCCGCCTATATATATACAGTGGCAAAAACAACATCGTCACTACTTGATATTCCAAAGAAAGCAAATAAAAAACACACCAGGCGTCGGCAGATAGTTTATAATCTATCATGGAGAAAGAATAGGAAACATCTTCTCTTTTATTAACATTGCAAGTCAGCGTAAGTCATTCATCAACTCGACATGTTTCTCAGAATAATAGATGGAGGTCTCTGCTAATGTAACACTTTTGTTTGTGATGTTTTCCCATTGATATTCTGTGTTGTATCATCGTAACATAATTGATATCTTATCAGATTAATCACTTTCCAATATTCAAAAGTTATGTTTATTGTTTACATCATTTCTTTAGACAAAAGATAAATTCGTGAAGGTCATCAAACGCTACGGTATGAAATTCTTGCAGACGGTAATTTTGCCAAACATTTTCACCATGACAAAACAGTCAATAACAAAACAACTGTTTTGTCATAAATATGTAAATATTATCAGAAATGCAAGGCTTGCCTTTTTCATGTTTATTCTCATTTTTAACAGGTCTGTTAATATAATTCAGTCACTTGATACTTTGTTTGTCAAAACCTTATATACTAACTAAACATTTAGATCATTTTAAATCTCACATCGTGGCTGTTTATGTTAAAAAAGATGCAAAATGTGTCAGACGAAATATACGTAAATGATACGGATACTTCAGGTTTTATTTCACTTTTATGTGACAAAAGTGTGTTACTTATAGCACATTAACCACGCCTTGTCTTATTAATTAACTATGGATTGTTAACATAAATAATAAATAATATTGTATTATACTTGATTCATGTTTATTCATACAATAATATAACGGTTAAATATGACAATTGACCGGTGCTAGCACACAATAGATAGATATAACCTCTATTAAAGAATTTATCAAACTTTCAATTTTTTTCTTAACATGTAAAAAAATCAATATGAAATAAAAAAATTAACTTGCAGCAGCTGTGTATATGGATAATATAAACGTTAGGATTGACTAATGATAACAGACGTTCCATACAATCAAACCGAGCCTGCATTATTTTCAATTTTGCCGTTTTAGGTGTTCTTTAGAGATTTTGTTGTTTTGTATATTTTTTGAAAACGAAAAGCATTTTTCATCGGATACTAACCTGTTCTAGAGGACACAAACATGTCCATTATGTACATTACATCACCAAGGTAGTCCAACGTAAGCCACAAAGCGACATAACTATCTTGTAGTTCAATAAACACACTACGAGCAATTATAAACAGTACATTATACATCACTGCGCATGACACAAACAGTAACCAACGGTAGTAGAATGTGTCCGAGGGATCGACGACAAAACCTTTCCAGTACCTGAAACAAGATTTTTGAAATTAATTAACAATCGCAAATAGGTGGAACAAACAATATTCAGTATGAAGCAGTTTAAGGGTCAATTTGATAATGTTACTATTAGGAAAAAGTGGTATTGAAATAGAGAAAGCAAGAATCCCTAAAGAAAGTCCAACACAACACTTGAAAATGTTGCAGGCTCGGTTTGATTGAGTCTGTTCATGGACGGTACTGTAAAATGCATACTACCGTCCATGCCCCTAGCACCGGCTTAAGCAGAATTCAACATTTAAAATGAACTGGTACAATTTTGAAATTTGAAACATCCGCAGATCTGTGTGTGTCTATATGCATGCATTTCATTTAAAGCAATTGTATATTTAAATTATGAACGAATAAGGGTGGTTATTTAAAATCATATTATGAAAGAGGCTATCAAACACGTCTCCGTATAATTTTTAACATTTTAGCTGCACTCCTGCTTATTAATAAGAATAATTTACTTGTCAAAAATGTCTTAAGTTAAATGAATTTTCTAATTTAGGCCATTCACAAGTTATACACGAGATTTTCATATAAATTGTATTCACGTAAGGTATTATAAAGCATTTAACCAAAGTGACTGCAAAACTATTTAATTTTTCTATTAATTACTTCTTAGAAATTTTTGTGACATACTGTCATTTTTGGATGGTTTTGGTTATGGAAATAGTCCAGAATGTCCAAGACAAAATACTTTATGATAGAAGAGTCACTAAATATATATTGTTCAGACAATATTGAACTGTTACCGCTTACTAGATAATTCCTAAAATTGTATTGACGTCTTACTTGACTGAGAAAGATATTATTCCTGATTGTGTGGTCTTTTGCCAGACAAAATTGATGAGAGTTTTCTATTCCTCATGTGAAATTTACCATTTTCGCAGCGCCGTTATAAATCGAGAGTGAAATAAATCTTACGTCTTGGGAAAATGGAAAATCGTTTCAAGAAAAAAGGTCATTACATCAGGGCAAGAAGATCTCTTTACTTTAAATATAATACAAATGTTGTGTCTTTTAAGATATGTACTGACTGTTTAATAAATTACATTGTTGCTTATCATTAATCTGATGTCACGAAGTATGATATTATGTCTATGTGTCTAAATACAAGGTAAGCAACACGTAAACAAACTTTTAAATAATAATCACGGCCAAAACATCTTGAAAGGGGAGATCCCTCCAAAACATAAAGTTGGCAATTTTTGTCTATTTATGAAAGATTAGGATTGTAATGAGCAATATCTCTCAAACTCCTAGCACCGGCTTTAGTGGTACACAATCCTAAAATAAATGATCCCTTAGTAAAAAATAGATAAATAGATAAAAAAAATAAGAAACACTCAGATTTCAATGAGACAACTTTGCACGGCTTTTGACATCTATCTGTTTATACAAACTCTTGAGTTACAGCAATACAGTGCTCTTGATTTATATATTGTTTAAATGCTTACAAAGTATATTTTGTTTATAGGATTTTTGCGTGTTTTCTTTATTTTAAAGGTTTCATGTCATCCGATATTTCTTCAACGATATTACGAACTAAATTTTCTTACTTTATGTCCGATATTTTTCTCGTTCTTCTTTCTGGAGTATGTGACCTAGATTCATTATTTCCGCCCATAGCCACACGCTCGAGAAACGAGTCCGGTCGCTGTGGTAAAGGCCGCGTTCCCCGTAATCGACCGGAAGCCCATGCTTTGATAACCTGCAAGAATAATCATGAGATGGATACATATAAATATGAGCATTTTTAGATTTTAAAGCATCATAATGATATGTTTTGACAATAAGTAGGCCGTCCCTTATGTAATGAGATTATTGCCATAACATATAAAGTCATACTGTTGCTGTTGTTGTTACCTTTTCTTTCCGCCTCCCCTTTTGTCGTTGTATTTTAATGTTTTTACAACTCTATTTATCATATCAAGTATTAATCTTTTGTAGACAACACTGTCTTTATGTATCAGCTCATTAAGAACAAGTTCACTTTATGTTTCATAACAGCCATCAACAATGTCACATAAAGACTTATGCGACGATAACCATTCTGCCGGGGAGGCACAGTTAACCGTTTGACTTTGTGCTGGCTAATGACTTTATATAATAAAGCTGTCTGTTGTCTGTGAAAAACGTTACTGTCGTTGCAATAACATTGCAGACATCTTCGTATCATATTAATCTTGTTTGTATTGAACAAATAATTCCCCGAATGAAAAATCAATCCTATTTCTCTGATACAGGATAAGTCTACCAAATACTTAAATGTGACACTACGCCCATCAAAATATTAATGGTGAATTAAGAAACTGTTCATTTTGCTATAATTGTTTTCAATATTATTATATGCTTCTCAAAAAAGATCATTAACTCATGTTAAAGCACGGATATCTTTCATTAAGTAGAGTTAATGATCAACTGATAAAATGAATGGAGCAGTCTTTATAAATATTACAAATATTTCAAATTCCATCTTATCATTATTCATTATCAATTGTTATTTGACTGTTAGTCAAGCACCATTACCAACGTCAATATTTTGAAATATATTGCAAAAGTGATATCAATAAGTATGTCCAATAGTAAAACGAGGATACGGAATTTTGAAATTTATCTTTTTTTTATACATTATGGCTATGTGTGACCTTTACATTTTGTGAGGTACTTTAAATGATCAAACATGTGCTCTGCACATAGTCTCAGAATGGTTATTAATTTTTCTGCCTATTAGTTCAAATTCCTTTCCATCCGTTTTCAAAAAAAGTGTGTATACGAAATTGCTCACAAATGGACGAACAACTAGATGCATTACAATTATTTACGGCGTATAAACATAAGCATAATGTCATTTTAGTTCTCAATAATACGGGAAGTAGACCGTTAACAATCTCTTCACATATACTGTCCATTACCTTTTTGTGAGCATGCAAATTGACAAATTAATTTTAAATTTTGTAAAATGAATTGACTATTATAAAAGAATATATGTAATACATGTACCATACAAATTATGTAGGTATTATATGTGGCAACCACGAAAATATAACAAGGGTTAAATACAAGATCCTATATATTAATATATCGCATATAATAATAGGATTTAGAACAAGATATTTCAAGTAATTTGTGTTCAATCCAAATCTGATTTTTGGAAACATCAGAAATTTGAATCTGATTATTTCTGGTTTTCTCAGTTCTTTCCTGCTGTTATTGTAGCTTTTATCTCACTTGAAACACACACACATTGATTCCCAGCAATAATTATTCTCTCAGAGAAAAAAGAATATCGCAACTAAAATGTCATATTCAAATGTAAAAATATTTACAATTCAAATAGCTTCGTTTGCATAAAGATGTACCGAAACTATGCAAAGAGATGACAAATATTTCCCCCATTTTCTCACTGTTTGAGCTTGTGTTCTAGTTAGAATTCATCTGTTTCAGGGGTGTAATTCACTTTTGTTCAGACAAAATCCTTGTGTTGAACCAAATGAAAATAAACATGATTTACATGTTATTAGACAGGACGCGCATATGATATAAAAATGATGTTTAGCAAGATTGTATTATTAACCATAGACTACACATTTGTTTGAATGAAACAGCTGTGGTAGATTATTTGATTGATATTGAACCGATTTAATTGTTGATGCGAGAATTAATCGTGATTCAATCATGCACAATACACATAATTCTATTAAGCAACATCGTTGAACTTTAATTGTATATTGAATCATTAAACATTCTTTATAAATGTAGGGGTCGATAATATCATTTATTTTTTCATGTTTCAAAGGTAAACTTGGTCGATAATTGCCTTTTTACTTTATACATATCGCAACAACATGTCACCATTCATATAATTCAAGTTACGATCTGGACACTGGAACAGACTTTGATATTCCCTGAGCCCAGGTCCTTCGTCGGTTTTGGAAAACTTTTGTTAAAAGAATTAATGAGCAAAGAAAGATAGTTTGACTATGGCAGGAGCACACACTTGCAAATTTTGTATAGATTTCTGCACACTTATTATAATCATTGAGATTATCTTTGTTCCCAAATAATATATATAAAACATATGTCGATGCTGAAAATTCAAATTATACATGAACAATTCTTTTAGAGCGATATATGTATTTACATACATATCACAAACACACATATTATTGTTTCCCAAGAGGAAACATTGACGTTTTCAGAAGACAATCTACACTATGTAACACGCAAATATGATATTAAAATTTCTTTTATACGAGATGAGGCAGTAGAGAAAGAGATCAATATAGAAGCGTTCCTCAAAATTGCTACCCCTGATCTGCATAAAGATGTTTTTATACTTTTATAGACATATAAACAAATAAGAAGAGTTTGAGTAAATGTTATAATATTATCTTCATTTATTCATATTCTTTTAGCAGATATTTAAAATACGTTTTAGAGAAAGTCTAACGCCAAGTGAAATGCTGACGGTCTTCTTTATTGAGTGAAATAGGATTAATAGAACAAACAAAAGCAAACAATTAGTTGTATGAAGTATTGGCAACATTTGAATTTTGAAAAGGTTAATTTGACGCCATTTCATTTTCTTTGTTAAGATGTTACTATATTTAACGGACTCAGAATAAATAAAACTTAAAACACAAAACAACAACAACAAAAACATGTTTATTTTGAGTTAATACTTCATTTATCAAGGACTCTAATTTGTTATATTCACTCATGCTTTGCACTCTTATATGATTTTGAACAAAACGCATGACTTACTGCTTAACGACACGATTTTCTAATCGAGTCGTCAAAAAAACCAAAGTACCGATTTGAATTTTCTTGCTTTGTTGCAAAACATTTTTGATTCACATTTTCCTTCGAATGGAAAGACAATGTGTTGTTATCTCCGTTTACAATTAATGGACTAAGCAACCGTCTGTAAGTTACCAAAATTTAATATCGTGTAACCAGGCTGAAATTAAATCATGCGTAAAGACGTTTCATCTATAAAAACAAAGGTAAGTCTGGCGGCAGATTGCGCTGTCTCCACCTAAAAGGGAATTGGTTTCGCACGGACCAAAGCGCGTTGGTGTTGCATTGGACTATAATAAAACATCTGAATTTTCTATGCGCTAGTTTACTTTTAGAAACAAGGAAACAGCTTTGTTTTGAAGAAATTTAAAATATATTTTAAAGTTTTATAATTGTTCTGTTTGGAAAATTTGGATTGTGCTGCTCGGCTTGAAATACTTTGATAGTAAAGCGAGTTCACAAGTGTTTTTATTGTATTTTGGTTCGATTTGGTAACGGGTCTGATGACTTGAATATGGAATTATGTATGATTAAACTGTTGATTTTGTTATAGATAATGTGATACGTGTTCACTATGTTAATGCTAAAATTTGATTTTTTCTTTAATTGATGTCATTTGCTTAATAAAAGTTTATACATCGTTTAATTGGGATGAAATTAATTAATGTCCAAAACAGTAGGATAAACCATTACGAGCGTACCAGTCCTGTCTATATATAAATAAGATACATGGTGTCAGATTTTCTGGCACAATACGACATTACCTAAATTTTTAATATGACTTGCTGTAAATTTTATAATAAAAAGCATTGTTTCTTAAGAGCACATTATATCATCTTGAGGGTTATATTGTGTATACACATGTGTTCACTTGAGAAGGAAATGTTCAGAAACTCCGTCTGAATTCTTACAAGTAAATAGCCCTATGGGACCGGGATGTAAGTCTATAGTTAGATTTATCATCTTTAACATATGATAGCAGACGTCTTTAAATCAATTTTATCACATTTGCGCCGATAGTAAAATCCCCGTAAACACACTAAATTGAAAAGTCAATCATGTTGTTTTGCCTGTAAGTCTAAAACACGACGGGACTGGTTTCCTGTTAATGTCTCTGAGAATGCTTCTGTTTGGTATTATTCAAGGCAATACAGTCTACTAAAATTGAAACTGAATGAATATGTCAATAAAACGTTTTTTTTTTTGTTTTTGTTTTATTTTCGCAAAATACATCATTTTATCACTTCCTTTTTTACGGCATACTGTATGTTTGTTTGTCAGTATAATTGTGTACATGTATTTAGCATAATGCTTTTCGAATCAACAGAAAAATTAAAACTAAATTTAAAACTAAGATTGAAACTTGTAGAATTAGTTGTTCTGATTTATCACGTATTAGCGAAAAAACCGCGGGGCTTGAAATGTTATCATTTAGATCAAAGAGGGGGAGTACCGTTTACGGAACGCAGCCCCCAACAGCGCATAGCAACGCAAGACCAACTAAGATGAAAACCGCGCAATACGTCATTTAGTTGGCCTACTATTTTTATTTCCCCCGATTTGATTTTCTGTAAATAGAGATCTTGCTATTAAATATGACCTTTACCATCCTTAGTCTGAGAGTAATCTAATATAAAGCAATTTACATCAATTTAGGTCAGATCAGACAAAATGCTCTTTTCTCGACGTGCTAAATTAGTTTTAGTCTAAACGTTATTTATTTACATAAGATTGTTTAGAAAGTTAACATAATCCCGCCATCGCTTCCTAGAACTAATCAGCACTGTTGGCACACTTTTGAGAAAAACATGGTCATGACACAAGTGGGGCTCGAATCCACAATCCTTTTGTTTAGAAGCTGTTACCTATATAACTAAGCCATTTCTTACTTTAACGTGAGTTAATTATAGAAAATAGGCTGGATTAAATGGCCACGCAATAGGCAAAAAGACTTAGTGCTAGTGGTCTGGTAAGTTGATGGTATGAAAATAATAAATTACATTGTATTAAATGGAAGAATGCTCTCACTCTGGACAGATTGTAAACCCAGATAATTTATAAAACATTTTTTTTTACTTTGTTAAAGCTGCACGCCTCCAGATGAGCAAAAATATTTCGATAAAATCAAACCTGAGAAAGAGGCACTAAGATTTTAGGAAAGGTATAAAGATTCAAAATTCTAGTAAAAATTTACATGTTATATACGATTAATGACCGAATTTTTCAGTATGTATAACTACACTTCTACTGCATTACTAACGCAGTAAGGGCTATTTTTGCATATTTTGACCTCTTTATAGTGATTTACATAGGTTGTAAGTGCCATTGGTAATGTGTAAATTGCATTCTTTTGGTAACTTTACAATATTATACTGTTAAATACATTTTCAAATTTTCATGAAAATTAGCATGAATCTGGAGGCGTGCTGCTTTAAGACTTTAAAGAAAGAAAATAAAGTCGTAGGAAAATAGACAAAAGCTTTTACATTATAATTATCACCTTCTAGAAGGTTTTGTTACTTTGTGTTTTTGTTTCAGCTTTGTCTATATGATGAAAAGATTGCACTAACAACTTTGTAACTGCGTTATATTCTTTCATTTGAACGATACAAATCTATATTATTTGTGACAGCTGTTTATTAGCTTTTAGAATATACACGCAAAACTGAGACATTTATTTATGTATTTATTATATATTGCTACAAACAAAATAGTCTGTTCTGAAAAGAGCATATCATGATTGATGTTATTAATGTATTCTTTCATCTTAAGCCGAAATAATACGAAAATAAATACATGAATAGCTTGTAAATAAACAAATCGCAAATGTGCATAAAGCATTAAGCTCAATGGGTCATAAAACCAAATGGTGCGATTGCTTGCGTACAATACCTTTGTGAATGTTAACGAACCGGTATGATTTAAGACGTCATTACCATAAAATTACCGCGTTACTTATCCGCATTTTATGGGATAAGGAGACATTAATAGCCGTAACCCGTTATACGGTTTCTCCTACGGGCGCAAATGTTTGAAGTTCTTCTCGACTTGTGAAATGACATTTGAAATGGCTTCATTGGATTTGGTTTAAAAAGCTATATGTCTTACATGAAAATGTATATGTCATGATTAAAGATGCATTTAGGTTGACATTAATTCTACATTTATTTCACCTTATTTCATTCATTTTTTTCAGATGTAAATTTGTTGTTTGCCATATAAAATTTTACAATGAAAGGAAAATGTTGACATTGCATATTTTGATACTAACAAACCACGTAGTGTTTAAACTTAATTATCGGTTTATGTTGTTGCTAAGATCCACGTGAACATTAATGCTGTCAATTATCATTAATGAACCGGCTCAATATCTTTCTGGTGGTGTTAGGTTAAAGGATAATATATAGAGGATATTTGTTTAGTTCAGTGTAAGATCGGAATATATTTCACCGAGTGAGCACCAAAAGGAATATTTCACGAGTGGCGCAGCCACGAGTGAAATATGAACTTTTAGTGTTCACAAGGTGAAATATATTTCAATCATACACTAAACTAAACAAATTTTCTTTTTATTACATGCAAAGAAACGTTTTAAAAAGACATTTAACCTAATACGGAATGAAAAGCGCGCCAAATAATAATACAACGTGACGTCATTTACGACGTCACGTCATTAGGCTGGTACCCAGTACTGTGCACGCTGGTATTTCACTGAAACAACGTAAGGGGCTTAAATTCAAAACAGTGAAATTACCAAAGTGGTAATTTCATTGTTTCAAACAGTGAAATTACCAGTTTTATATCACTGATATATTTCTATAAACCACCGAAAAGCATGTAATAAATAGATATCTATTTTAGCCAGATTGTGTTGAAAGCTTACACTGGTGTAATGTATTGAAATATGTTCTTGACCGAGTATATACGTAGGGCTAGAAACATACTATTCCTGAATTTAGATTAACATATTTGCCATCTTTCCTTTCTAGTGTTAATTACTATTAGAACATTTGTGTATGTAACAAATTAAATGTTAAATAAATCACTCGGACAATTTTTGAAATGTATCATTTCTTGTAATGCAATAATATGTTGTACATTTTTCTTCCTCACTTTTATGTAACCTTTATGAACTATATAAGAGCACATATAAATACTTTCTAACATAATAATCAATTGTCATTCTAAGTTCATTTACAGATAAATACGGCGCATGTACCACATGTTTATCAAACATAAACATACATAAATCTTTCAATTCAGATACTTCAGTGTGGTTTCCGTCAAGGTAGAAACACATATGTTACAAACACACAGACTTACCAACATTACAGCTTTATACGACTTAATCCTTTTAAAAGAGCATCAAAGAAAAAACAAACATCCGAGCAAAAAAATGAACGCACCTGTATTGTTTTAACAATCCGACCAATCGCTGTGTTTTCATCTTCGTCCTTAGCCTCGTTTTCAATGCGTATTATTTCTGAGCAAGCATCGTCATCCGTCTTAACAGAGAGCTGAGGACTAATTCCGCCATTTTCTACAACTTCGTCGTCTGCGGATTTGCTCTGCACTACCGTAATGCCATCTTCCCTGGCTTTACTCGTTGAAGCAGCCATTTGTGTCACATCAAGACATCATCTGGAATTAAACGTTGAACAAAATAATGATCAAATCTTTTTTCATGATCTTACATCCGTCGTTTCATAACGGAAATAGATATACTTATATCATTTTTCCCATACCTCATCCTTAATCAAAGCAGGGGGTAATCTATTCAGTTCTTTGTAACAAGACACTACCAATTATAATGACACAGGTTGTAGATTATACATGTATAACAATCTTGTTTTCACTTATTGTTGAATGTCATAAATCGATCTGTGACATATGTCACATTCTGTGCCTATTTGTCCTCTCCAATGTCAAGATATTTCAGTACAATATTAAATCCTCTTTTAATTAGATCTTATATGAAAGGCTTCGTAGCAATGAAGAATATATTGATCTTATACTATAATCAACAAGATAAGGGTAATATAATAAGATTCAACCTAGATTTATACCACAAAAAATGGGGTTTTAATATTACAATAGCATGTGTTTTACTAATACTGTTTATGTTTTATTCTACATTGAAATATAGAATATAGTTAAATTTTTATTTCTGCTAGATAAATGTATCCATCCTTTACGTAGCACAATCCTACAAAAGTGTGATAATTTGTACGACAATTTGACATGATATTTCATGGATCGTCAAGTGGACAAATAAATTGACTGAGCTAGACTTAGACACTAGCTATTCTCAATGAATGACATTTAAATCATCAAAATATGCAAAACGCACTATTTTACCGTTAGAAACGGGGTTGTAATATTATGATAAAGATCAAGTCTGATGTTAAACACGATTAGCGTTCCATCACATTTAACTGATGATGTGTAGAATTTGTCATAAATATTTGTTTCTTAAGTATATAAGTTTATTCAAACGGGAGCATGTAGCTTTAAATAAAAGAAAAGAAAAAAACTTATTCAATAAAAGTTTAACTGCTCTACCTATTCCCGAATAATTATTCATTTATTTATATTATTTATTTATTTATTTATTTTATTTATTTATTTATTTATTTATTTATTTATTTATTTATTCATTTATTTATTTATTTATTCATTTATTATATTTATTTATTTATTTATTTATTTATTTATTTATTTATTTATTTATTTATTTATTTATTTATTTATTTATTTATTTATTTATTTATTTATTTATTTATTTATTTATTTACTTAATTATTTATTTTGTTATAAAACTCTTTAAACTGCTACTGGCTATTTATGATTATTCACATTACAAGGAACATGAATCTGTTTAATGTGTTATCATTCTTGGAGATTTGTCGATTAGATTGATCTGATAGTCCCCATCAATTACAATAAAACCACCGACAGCTGTTTCTAAGTTATGTACAGCGAAAGTATTCATATATGTAATGATTTTCTCTTCTTTTATGCCTTTTTAACATCAGCGCGCATTACAAATCGATGCCATTACGCCTGTGTATTTCTTTAAACATAGTTAAATTGCTTTAAATAAATGTTTCCTTGAGGCAGACTTTGTAAATTTTGCTGTATCATACACATATTAAACGAAATTCATTCAATGCAATCATTGATATTTTGATATTGTTTGTATTATCATTAAAGTGCATTTTCTTCTTTAAAAATGATTGCAGACATTAATTTTCTTGCGACATCTCATTCAATTCTCAATCGCAGCTGTAAGTCAGGAAAAAATAGTATATTTATAAAATTATTATATGATCATGCATGTAGCAACGTATAGATTATCATTGCTCCACAAAAAATAAGATAAGTTGTTTGTTTTTTTTGTTTGTTAATGTGACTGTACGACAGTGACAGTACGACAGTACAATGGACTATCACTATCGAAATGTCGTGCTTCGCCATCGTACTGTCGTATTGTCTCCAGTGATCGTCTGCTTCGTGCTTTAATGTTTATGTAATAACAGAAAAATGTTTAATGTGCATGTAATTATTATAAATCTTAGGTAATTTAACACACAAAAATCAACAACAACAAAAACAATATTACCAACTAAATTCCTAATTTTCCACTTACTATGCATAAAGTTATATATTACACACACATTTGTCGAGTCTTTGTATAACATTTATTAGAATGATTTTTTTTTTCATTTATCCAATTTAATACATCACAATTTTCCTAAATGTTTTGAATTTCAAGATTTTCTTTCCTCGCGTTGTAACCGTTTTAAATTAAAAGTGAATCAATTTTGGTTTACGCTGAACTTTTCATGGGAGTGGTAAGATTTTATAATCTGTTACTTACAAAAATCAGAGCGGTATGAAAAAAACAAAAAGAAGATGATCAGATGATCGGATCAGGAAGTGCGAGAATAATGTGCGAAAGATGGTGATAGTACTCATGATCTACATTAAGCATGGTTGTTTTCGAGATTTAAAGCGGCGATCAGGGGATTTAGATCAACGGCGAAGATAAGGAAAGAAAATGTATTCTACAAACCTACAGGACTTAATCTTAAATTGGAATAAATGAATGATTTGGCAAAATACTTATGTAAATACAAAATAACAAAAGCTTGTTTTTCTTCTTGTTGTTGTTTTTTTGTGTGAATTTTTTTTTATTAATATTACATGTACCAAGATGTTTAGAAAATTTATTTATGTATATTTTCATGTGGCATTATTAAATTGTCGCTAAAATGAAAGCTGTAAAAACTTGTATATATGTAATAAACATGGCCGATACAGAAGCATACGGTGGCACGGGGGTGGGTGTGTGTGTGGGGGGGGGCGTTTACTATTGCGCACGCGATGCCTATTACATGTATTTTAAAAGCTATCGGCTGTGCACGTAATAGTTATCGCGTGACCACGTAATACTATCACGTGCACACGTTGTTAATAAAAGATTCATTATTTCCCCCTTTGATGCCGTTGTAGGCGCAACTCTTTAGTAGGACAGGTGCTTTTTATTTGTTTAAATATTAAAAGAATTTCATGTAAAACAATAAGGAAAATCAGTACTGTTTATGATTTCTAAAAAAATAATCTTCACATCTTCATTTTCGTTTGACTACGTAGAAAGATTCAGAATGTCCAGTACGTATATCGACTGCTTAATACGACACAAATTAAAAACTCCTAAGAGAGACAAATATAATGCTGTTATAGCATCGTCTTTCCCCCACTTTGTTACGGTTGTCAAAGATATTGTCATGTCTTGTGTAACGTATCGTCTTCCGAACAGTAATCGTGATTATTTTAAAGGCCAATGACGTCATGTTTTATACAACACTGTTATGCGGTGAAAGATATGGTGAAATATTATATTTACAGGATGCTGGCAATCACTCCGAAGAACCAGTAATACGTTATAGCAGTGTAACTTGAAATCACGGGGGAACAAAATGTCATAAGCAAGCCGTGTTACATTAAGGAATACTCAAGATATGATCCACATTTTGAAATATTATAAATCCTATGTTAAAAGTATACAATTTGTGATACTTTGATAAAGGCTATAAGACCGAAAAGTAAATTAAGATACAATAGTGTTAAATTGGTATTTAATAGTTATTTTAAGATAGTATCTTTTTTTTAGACAAAAGTAAAATTTTCATTTGTGCAGTACAACGTGGTTCTTTTTTACATTACTAATCATATTAAAAAGTAAATAATTTCTCAAACTGGGTCGTATTTGTTTAGAACTGTTTAAAGACGCCTCGTAAAATAAGTATAAAGTGTGATGAAGAACTCAATTTATGAATTTAACTTTGATACCAAGTTGTTTATACTAAAATGTGAAAACTATTTCAGTTGATCGATTCATTGCGAATCCGAAGTATGAAGATATACTTAGAAATAGTACTATCAATATAATGCATGCTGCGAAACCGTACATAATTATGCAAGATTTCTAAAGAATAGTTGAATTCACAAATTTACACGAAAGCAATAAGATAATTAAGAAAATAAACTGCAATTTCGAAGGTCCATGCTTGTCATGTAAAGTTTTGTATTAAATTAACATATATCTGTCATACTATTGATACTATTGACATATGAGCCGCGTCACGACAAAACCAACATAATGCGTTTGCGACCAGAATGAACCCAGACCAGCCTGCGCCTCCGCGCAGTCTGGTCAGGATCCATGCTGTTCGCTTACCAACCGTATTACAAGTAGAGAAACTGATAGCGAACAGCATGGATCATGATCAGACTAAGCGGCAGCGCAGGCTGGTATGGATCCATGCTGGTCGCAAACCCATTATGTTGGTTTGGTCGTGACGCGGCTCAATTATTTGTTTAAACATATGTTCAACTGATCATACTATTCCTTAGATCATACTGATACATACATCATTAATTTTAATAACCTAGTAAACGTTTATAATTAATTATTTTTATAATAACTATAGTAAGTCATATGATTGTTATAGTAATATTCTATAGGGGAATTAACAAAATTATTACACTTTATTACCCTACACAAGCCTTATCTGTGCCGCGTTGCAATTATAAATCCTATTATATTGGCCATTCAACGACGAGCAAATAAACTATAAGATTGTTGTTTTTATCTCTAATTTAAGAGGTTAGTTTTGTCGATTTTGTACTTGTAGTCGACAACTTCCATATTTGTTAAGTTAATATTAACAACCACATATAACATGTGTGTTGTTTCGTAAAATCTTCGCAAACTTATTTAACTGTACCAAAGAGGTTTTGCATTCTTCCATTTAGACAAGATTTTATATTTAATAAACGTTTGGATTATTTTTTCTTTTCCGTATAACACTTGATTTACTAAAGCAACTTGAACAATAAAACCTCATTAATATACTTCTAAGAAACTTATACATGAACATAAGGTTAGTGTTTGAGATCCTAATATAGGATTTACAAGTTAACAAATTATTCCACATGTATATTAATTTATTAATTTCATACCATATTTATACGTTCATATCTTATTATATTCATATTACAGTCTCTTTCTGCTATAAAATACAATTGAATATCTCTAACCATCTGCATACTGCTTGATAGTCTTGTTTACTTTTAAGCTGCATGCCTGCAGATCAGCCCAAAATAAAAACTTGAGAAATGTATATAGAGTTTTATGAAAAATTAAAATATTCAAGATTTAAGTAATAATTTACATATAAGGTGTGATTAATGAATGATTTTTAGTATTCATCACCATATTTCTACTGCGTGACTCACACAGTAAGAGATATTTTTGCATCTGTGACATCTGTTTTGTAATTTGCGTGGATTAAAGGTACCATTTTGGAATGTGTACATTACTTTCTTTATTCACCTCACAATATTTTAGTTTTAAATATATATTCAAAATTTTCATGAAAATCAGCATGCTTCTTTAAACTTTTTCGGAAAGCAAAATGATGTGTACATTATACCATGGTAACATTGACAACAGTTGGACATTCAACTTTAAGGAACATTACATGAACATAAGAAAATAAATAAGGTTGTATGCTCAATTAAAATATCAGTGCATTAACATTTTTTTATTTTTTGCATGGTTTCATGTAAAGACTTCTACATCAAGTCGTTGACTGAAGCAAATCTGTCTTCGGCTTTGAGATATGTCAGCGAACTTAAAACATAGAGTACAATATCCTCCTCCATTTATTATGTAAAACATATTAATGTAAACTCACATTTCGACGTAAATATTACTTGTAAAAGTAAATGATAATTTTGGACCTAATGAATTGAAAGTTTTTGAAATGGGTGTTAAAGAATTTGTAACATCAAAGAGATGGGTATTAAAATTATGCTTTTATCAAAACGCAACTTTTCGATTTTTTTGCATATTTCATCTTCAGTATATTAAACATGGACGCACATGCTTTTCATTGGAGTGTTGATAATATTTAAGAAGAGATCATTATTTCATAATGGTGATGAGGGCACAGTTGTTGCGTTAACTATTAGCATAACTGCGACTATACAGATTCCGTACATGCGTCAAGTATAGACTAACATTAGCCGTCACCTACGTGCCGCCTGATCGTGGTCCAGTGTCCGGTATTAAGTACGTAAATATTTTTGAAATTTACAAAAAAAAAATTACGAGTAATTATAATTATCCACATTGAAACATTGCAGGTATTAGGTCATCTTAGATATTTTAAGTGTTAAGTGGATTTGTAGTAAAATAACGACGAAAGTCGGAAAGTAAAAGAGGAAAAGGAAGCCCGCAGAAAGATGATAATAAAAGAAAGATCAACCTCTGATGATCTAAAAGTTAATTATCAATTTTATCATTATCTTCATTCAATGATAACAAGTGACACAAAAAGTCTAAAAACAAACAATAAGAAATCAATTATATTACTTTTTTCTTTTATGTAAATAATGAACTTGTCGTTGCTTTAATTGTTGTAACTTTGTAAATGAGAAAAAAAAAGAAACAATTACAATTTCGAAACACATTCAAACTGTGCAGATTAACTTCCATCTATTAACTGTACCAGGAATTTTTTATACGAAACAACTAGTTGAATGTATAATAATAATAAAATTCATTTAACAAATGTCTCTTTAAAGAAACTGCTTCCGTTTTGAACTAAGATTAAAGTTGAAGAAGTTATCAAGTTTTCAATAAAAAAATATAACAAATGGCTGAACTGACTTGCGAATACCAATACAAAAAAAAATGTTAACAAAACTTTGCAGATTATTGAAAAGCCGGGAGGAAAGATCGCCCAGACGCCTGATTACACTATACCATGATTTATCATTGACAAGTACACCGACTCATTTACAAGTTTATTTTCACTGCAAACAAAGCCTCCGCAAAATCGATGACTATTTTACATCGCGGAATATCAATGTAAATAATGACGGTCGCCCTTCCTCAACTGATCTACCATGGGAATGAAATAAAAACGACACTTACACTAATGGAGGGAACATTATATCCGTGCTCTATGGCTTCGCAGTCCGATGATTTTGAATTGCACAATATATTGAAGCTGAATCTGAATGGAAAACTATAAACTTCATTCGGATTTTGTTTTTTGATTTATATGAATCAATTTTGTTCAAAGTATGTTGCTGAACTTATAAAGTCAGTGAAAGCAATTGTGGTTGTTCGTTGTCTTTTCTCAGAAGCTTTTTCAAAGCGACTTTATCTTCTCCTTATGAAAGTGTTCAATACGGCAAAAAAAGTTTATAAAAATTGAAAATTTAAATGAACAAAAGAAAAGCGTACAGCGCAAACAGTCAATCTGACGAAAATGTAGAAATTTCATACAATAGTAATAATTGAGCCGCGTCACGACAAAACCAACATAATGTGTTTGCGACCAGCATGGATCCAGACCAGCCTGCGCATCCGCGCAGTCTGATCAGGATCCATGCTGTTCGCTTACAGACCCTATAACAAGTAAAGAAACTGATAGCGAACAGCATGGATCCTGATCAGACTGCGCGGATGCGCATGCTGGTCTGGATCCATGCTGGTCGCAAACGCACTATGTTGGTTTTGTCATGACACGGCTCATATATTTTCACATTGACGCAAATTTTCTGGCTATAGGCGTAACGTATCCCGTCAGTTTGCACAATAGGTAATTTCTGGATTTGAAATTCAAATGCTTCCGTAGAAGAAAATCAATATGATTTTTTTTCACTTATTGTTAAAGCGTATTTTGGTCTGTAGGCACACATGTTGCAGTTTTACAACTATTTTCATACACACATTTTTATTGATTTTGTATTGTTTTCCGATCTCATTAACAAGGTAAACGTGACATTTGGTATACTATATTTATCCACAGAAACAATAAACGAAAATACAACTAAAGATGTCATATTGCATTGATTTAGAAAAAAATAATCATTAAAAAGGTTATCTTGATAATAGGAAAACATACATTTTTAGCAACTGAATATTTAATGAAATGTCAAAAACAAAAAAAGGCTATTGTGTTTGGGGTGAATATGTTTATAATATTTTTCAATTTACTTTAATAGGCTTTATAAGAAAAGGAGTTTCATTTAACGCCTGTGAAAATACATCTAATACGTTTGTTACTATAAATAGTCGTTTTTTGCTAGTTTAACAACCGTTACGGCAAAACCAAATATGTATGTATATAATAGTTGAAAGAGAAATAGCGATTGCAAATTATTTAATGACAAAACAAATAAATACATAAAGAATAAATAAATTGATTAAAATAAAATAACTAAACAAAGCAATCGATCGACCCTTCAACGTGTATCACGTTTTAGAATTACTATTACAGCATTACACTTATATTTCTGGCCTCCTTTACATTGCTTAAATCGGTTATTCATTCTAACAACTTGCTTAACAATATAAAATAATTGTATCTAAACAATAAACTTTGATGAAGATGTTGATGTTTTTCTCAGCAAATATAGTAGACTTCGTGCGATTTATCGCAATGTTACTTTTTTTGCGTAAATCAACATCGTTCAGGATAAAAAGTAATAAAATGTTCATAAAAATAGGTTTTCTGTCAGATGTAAAATGAATTATTTACTGATATATCATATATATCATAGCGTTTTCGTAAAATAAACTAAATCGAATGCAATATGTCAAAATGAATGAAGGAGCAATATGTTTAAAGAAGACGTAAAAGTATAATTATATCAAAATATCGGTAAGAGTGAAAAGTGAAAGTCAAAACGATAGTTAATAAGACAGTGCACATGTATGACACACAGATTTACGGATATTTTATTTCAATCCAATAAGGCTACATGTAATAAGCCCATGGAGGAAAGGCTACAGCAAAATTCAAGATAGAGATGTAATTATCATCACAATATATGATTATATCATTTAGAATGCAAATGTTTCTTAAATAAATTAGACCTTTTCATTATTTACTAAATCCTTGCTGAAAAACATTTACAACAAATCTTAAATACATATAACCTGTTATCTAGTTTGTACCCGTATTAATACTCTTTTCAAGTTTGTTACTTATCTTGTTATAAAACAAATAAACTAAATAAACAGCATAAACTAAAATCAAACACAACTATTTATTAAAGCAATCATACTTTAACAATTCAACAAAAAAAAACAAACACAAAAACAGAGCACGATATCATAAAGAATATTATGTTATGGAAACAATCTTAAGAAAATCACAATTTTTTACTTATTAATGAGCCGTGTCATAACAAAACCAACATAATGCGTTTGCGACCAGCATGGATCCAGACCAGTCTGCGCATCCGCACAGTCTGATCAGGATCCATGCTGTTCGCTTACAAACCCTATTACAAGTAGAGAAACTGATAGCGAACAGCATGGATCCTGATCAGACTGCACGGATGCGCAGGCTGGTCTGGATCCATGCTGGTCGCAAACGCACTATGTTGGTTTTGTCGTGACGCGGCTCATTTATATTCGGCACTAGACCAGTCAGTACATCTGTGTTGTCTGACCAGACGCTATGTTATTGACTAACTAACTTAAAATTGTATAGAAGATATTGAATGAGTATATAGGTTCAATACATAATCTACTGAACGAGTTCAATAAAACTATATTATGCGAGCGTCTGGCGGGAATAATAATTGTTTTGTTTTTCTTTAATGAATTTAGTATAGAATCTGCATGAATGTAAAATTTTATTTACCACATACCCAAATTAAGAAGTGTTTATAGTGGAAAAGGATATTTTTACATTGACGTGCATTTACTGTAAGGCTGACATTTAGCGCATCTTTCGCTGTGTTGGTATTATCGTAAATGACAGTACGGTCGTGCAATACCGTTTTACGGAGTCGAAATGAACAGTCAAAAGAATGGAAGATGGACAAATTCATTAAAGAAATTTCATGGGCTACAATAACTACATCATGTATTTCGCGCCTTTCAATTCATCTGTTCATTTATTCTTCCTTCGTCACGTAGTTTTCTTTCTTCCCCTGTTGTGTAATTTATCTTCTTATATACGTTTATTAGCCCCAGACTCTTTTATAGTCATTCCAAGACAAAACCTAATTGACTTGCTACTCGTTGTTATTATCGTAAAGTAAAGTGATGTGTTTTTCATTGTATTTTGTATTGGTTTTGTAAGGTCATTTCTAAGAACCAATAAATTGTCAAGATATATTCCAGTAAACACATTTCTGAAGTTGACAAAAACAATAGAAGGAAAATGGATAATGTATCTACAAGTGGGGTTCAATCGAGCCTGCAACAGTGCTGGGCAACCTTTTAAGTTTCTATTGTGATTCTTTTTTAACAATATATTCCAATTGTATAATAGAGGTGAAGGAAATATTACTTAGGGTTATAATAATAATGCAAATGTGTTTTTCTAAGTTTGATTGCCTTAACACTTTTTATAGTATGATATTACCAAGAAGAACGAAACGCAAACGAAAAATAATCTTTTTTCTGCACCGTAGACGATTATTTATTAATAAGCTTGCCCAAACATATAAAGAAATAAAAAAAACCATTGCGTTTTGTTCTTCTCGGCATATTCTCGGTTCAAATATCATTAATCTGACAAAATAGTTTTAAGTTACACCGAAATGATTACTATATATAATTTGAAAAAAAAAATTGTTTTCGCAGCGTTCGCGTAGCTATTGAACGTATGACGTCATATTCTTTACGCGCATCTTTTTGCTCCCTTATCAATTAAAACAGTCTTCAACTTTTTGAGGTTTTTTTGTACCTGTCGTCAATAAAAAAAGTGCCATTTAATTTATAGACTAGGATTATGTATGCCATTCAGTCTATATTATCCCGTATATCCAGTGAGCAACTTGTTTTGCTTAAAGTACAAAGTAATTACACGTGTATATTGTTGTTTACAGTGTATATTACAACAACGATTGTTATAAGTAAAATAAGTATATAGAGTATAGGATTAACAAAATAAAGCATCTTTAATTGACTATGTATTTATTAATGTAATAAAAGTCTCATTTTCTAATTATTTATTTAACAACGTCTATGTTCGTGTGTTTCAATCGATTTCAAACAATATTGTTATGCAATCACATTAAGGCAAATATCATCATTTAAACTTGATTGTTGATATTATATGTTTAAAATAACGCATATTCACATTGATCGGAAAGATAGATGGTTCACTTAATTATTCATATATTGTGATTGTACTCAGCAACTGACTGGATTTGTAATACTGTTTTTACAAATGTATCGCTGTAAATACATGTATACCTTGTTTTAGTTTCATGAATGGTGCACTGAGAGAAATAACTTCAATGATTTGATCCGATTTGATGACGACGATGATGATGATGATGATGATGATGATAATAATAATAATAATAATAATAATAATAATAATAATAATAACAATAATTATAAAATAATAATAATAATGATGATGATGATGCTGATGATAATAATACTTATTATGATAATAATATATTCACAAAATCATCGGGGATGTCAGAATGGTCAAATTAAGATACATTTACATTTCCGCACTTGATCTGTTAGTAATTTTCTTTGAATTCTGTGTTGATTGTCTCTGTTGTGACATATAATCAAGAGATATTGCAAGGTGTATGGCCTTTTTTATAGATTGTTCAAGAAATAAAAAGTAATTTGATACTTAAAAACCTTTACTACATTTACTACAAAAAACTAACAACAACACGTTGGTGCAAAACAGAATTTGATTTTTACTTTTTACCATCCATAATGCAACTGTGTTGAGCCTTCGAATTAATTTCAATGTTAAACTCTCAGAAATTCCATAATTTATAAAAAATGATATTTATCACTGAATATATGTCGATGTAGGTACATGTATACGTTCCATAAGATGCTCAATTAAACTCACATTATAAGACAGGTTTGTCCTCTAAAATTGATCTCGATATTTGCAAAACTAAGATAAATACATGTAGTTTTCGTAAGAGAAAAATAACCCTCATTGGAACACAATTATATATCGGTAGGTCATAATAATTTCTTCTTTTGCTTTCAAAAATAGAACAGAAATTGAATTAGAAGATGTTTGTGTCTTATATATAAATAATATTATGGATTATTTTTATGTCTGACTTGATAAACGAGAATATAATATCTTCGGTTTTCGCTTACTTCAATATATGTTATTAAATTATATATGTAAACATGCGGAAATATAAAACAAAACCACTAACACTCGAAACATTTTTGATATAATTTCTTTTTGGGCATCATTGAAGCTTACGGTATTGGTATGATATTGTATTTTTTATTAAAAAAAGGGAAAAGAAAAGAAAAAAAAAAAGAAATTCCCCATGGTTGTGAAACTTGTAGTACATCACAACTGATACTGTTACAGTAATCGAATCTTCCTACGTCTTTTACCCAACAGTTAATGCATCAATTTATGAGGTCATGATTTCAAGAAGCTATCATATTTAGAATATTTACTCAGAGTATTTTAAAATGTATACTTTATAAATTTTATTTTATTTTTTGGATTGGTACAAGTTAGGTACACTTTAAGTTATGCTGTGTTTTCAATAGGTTTTATTCTTGAGGCAATTGTGAGCGACTTTAATATTACATATTTAACTTCCAATGATCAGAAAATGCACTGTGTTCATTTTTTGTCTGTGACCTGTTTTATAACGATCGTAGGTGGTTACATAGAAATACATTGAAGATCTTAATTTTCTTCATTCATAATGGTTACCACATGCATTGTGTGATACGTGTCATCTATTCAAATGAGTCTCGTATTTGAATTGCAAAACCGGTTTATCTGATGTAATTATCTTCTGTGTCTCTAAAAATTTATGGTTTAATGAATAATTTTACATTTATGATCTGGCTACATGTTCACTTGGTCTTCATTGACCTGGAATTTCATAAATGTTGTTGCCCTTTGTTTAACAAACTACCATGGCCTTACAGAAACTGTCAAATCTAAAACATCTTTTAAAATACCATAAGATATGTATGAATTAACCCCTTATTTATTTTCTGTTCTCAATGGTTTAAAAATGAGGATTTTAATATATTTTTTTTAAATTTCTATAAAACATTTTGTTTATAATCTAATAAGTACGTAGGAATAAGAATAAATTTATAAGCATATTCTAAGAACTATGTTTACATACAACGGAAAATCGAATTGCTTTAAGAATAAGAAAAAAGTCAACTATTTTTCTTTTAACAGTTCGTTTTATTTCTTCTTTTTGTTGTTTTTTTTTATTTTTTAATACTAGAAAATTATACTTGACAAATGATAATAATTGTTATCAATTGGTTAAACATTCAAAATTTTGATCTGAATGTCTTCTATTAGAGCATTTTATGAATAAATATTGTACCAATTCAATAGTTCAACAAAAATCAATAACTCTTTTAAACAGTTTCCGTTTTTAAGATTAAAATAGCTAAAGGAGGATACTTCCCATTCAGTGTACTAAGCAGTTGCAATTTACATGCACAAGTGTATTCATTAAATATATGAATTTCTACGCAAAGTCTACGAATTTTTATTTAAAGATAATCCAAATAAAGAAATTCATATTAATTCAACGATACGAAAATCAACAAGTTTTGTTCCAACAGTTTCCTCTCGGGTCTGATTTCCTCGTTCATAAACCCCAATAAAATTTATCTGGAGATGACACGCAGTAATTCCACGGTTGCTTACAATTGTTAAGAGTATTAGCTGAGATCAGGCAAACGGCTTACACTTGTTTCGTATCAAGAACTGTCTCCAGGCAATCGATACATTTGATTACTTTTCATGCTGTATCACAACGAAAGCGGAGTCATGTTCTCATCCTGGTGTTATGTAACACTTTCGGTTGATAAAAATACATGTCTAATCTCAAGGAAACCGAGACCGAACTCTGGTAATAATGCTTCTTTATCTTATTTATCTTTGATTTTATCATGATTTCAGGGCCAAAACCCATTTAACTTTGTCTAATTCTATGTATGATTATGCAATGTATCGCTGATTTATGGCGAGGTAGGTTTGTCTTAATTGTCGTAAAAATGCATCAATGTCTCCTTTTTCCTCTCATTTTACAATAAAGAAACAGTTATGACATTAAAACAAAAGAAACAAGGAACTGATGAAAAACAGAAAATATGCCTACGTTCTGTCAGTAAATTAATTTAGATGCCGTGATATAAAACTTCTTTCGTATTGTGCGACAAAAAATGTGTCGAGGAATAAGGTTGAATTGTTAAACTGCTTTAATTTCTTTATTTTAACACAAGAAAGTTACAACGTTTTAGGAATATTTCTATCATTCTGTTAATTCGGTAAAAACTATTCTCACAATAGTAGCGTGTGAAAACGCAAACAAATCACAAAATGATCTATTTTCTTTATTGAAATATACAATCATGTATTTCTTATTTCACATTTTATATCATCTCAGTGAAATGTAGATGAAGAAATGACAAAGAAAACCGTTCTCATTTCAGTATTTCTTTTCAGTCAAAATTAATCTAAAAGGGAAAACGAAAATTACTATATAGCCGTTTATATTTACATACATTAAACGTTGCGATTATCCAATGAAATTCGACGTTACAAATTTGCAGTATTATAATAATACAAATAAACGAAAAATAACAACAAGTTCTGTTTGTCAAGACATTCCTCGGAGTAGCGTCACAAATAAAATAACACATTGTTAGATATAGCAAAGGTTGGTGATAGCATGGTCGATAACCTCACGAGACCATTACCGGACTGTTAACAACATAAACTTATCATTTGTTTCACCCTGTGTGACACCTTGACGTGATTTGTTTTCCTTTTATTTCCCTAGGAGCAGTTCGTTTTTTGGTAGTTTCGCGGTAAATTTTGCATTCAAATGACCGTCGTAGTAGGACATTTGGAGACACGAGGAAATGACTCTACACCAAATGAAAAAACAAAACAAAAACAACAACAAAAAACGTAGTTTATCTAAACAATTTATTCATCTCTTCCTTCAATATTCTTTACGCTTTTGCCGTTTTAAGTATTAAAGGAGCTCCTCTGAGGTCAATAACGCCTAACAGTAAAAATAATATTCTAACAGACACACTTAAAGCAGGGGAAAAATAATACACTAATGATACATATTAAAACATGATTTGTAGGGCAATTGTTATGAAAGCTTTTAATCGCTTATCAAGATTGGGTCACAATACACTATAAAATTAATTCAGGAATATATTCAATTAATAATCTGAAATCTTGCACAGTGACATGTTACTTATTCAATCCAATATCAAACCTCGAAAACAAACTTCCGTCCCGTAATAAACGTTCTATGTAGAGCTCTTTTTCATGTAATACAAAAGCTATAATAAATCGTTTACGATAACTTGATTTATAATGACAAAGAATATGTTGAGATAATCAATTATTCCGGAACATTTAAACAACAAACAAATTTCTTTGGAAATTGACTCTTTTTTTTCTTTTACATATTACGGAAGAATGACGTAAAGTATATTCTTATGTAGCCTTGCATGATACTCCTTGAAGATAAATACATTTTTTGTTTTATATAAATGTTATTCCTTACACTTTTATGAAGGGGAAACATGCTATAATGACGTCATGTGACTGCTCGTCTTGCAATCCCGAATATTTCAGAGGAATAGAGAGAAAAATATATTTCAAAGAATTGCAAAAGGATAATTCTCGTACATTTCAAAAAATGTAGTTCAGAAAATAAAAGTAAAATGCATTAAACAGTTATAAAGGGCATGCTTCCGTTATAAGAATGTGATTGAATATATACCAATAATAATAATAATAATAGACCTAATAACATAAAAAAAATAAAAAAAACAACATGAATAAGCTCTTTTTCAAAAGGAAAATGTTTGATTTATTAAATATACAATTTTCTGCATGTTGTCTTCTTCTATAGTGGTCTCGATGGTAAAATATGAAATGATATGATATTCCTGAATAAAATACAATAAAATAGAATAGCTATGTTTTAAGAAACATTGTAACTTTATAGCATATTAAGGCAGTGAATGGGGTAACAGGGACATTTCAAGACACAATATCAATCATTTTGATGTGAGTTTTGCTATAACCAATTTTGCCAAAATTAATGTCTGCTGACAATTTAAAAAAAAATAGCACACTTGCATAAAGATGGAACAATTTTGCTATAATTTATTAATGAATAATATGTGCATTTTTTAAAATGGAGACATACTTATAATCCAAATACATGTTCTAGAAATTATAATAAGTTTATATACATATTGACTGGCCGGTGTGAGTTCAAAGATCTTTATATCATTAATTCTAAAAGACGTATTTTCGTTAAGGAATGTATCAAATCAATCCATTGTATTTTAACATCTAAAATATTGAATTATATACTGGGGATTGGGGATCCATCATGACTAATTTTATTTAAGCACACATTTTTCATCACCGGTGCAACATTCGAACGTAAAATAGCGGCTTTCTCTTTATTGAAAAGCTGACTTTATTTATTTCTGTTATAAAACAAAAAAATGTTAGAAGAAGCCCTGGTAATGTTAGGTTAGATATGAAATTATGTATCATATCTTCCCTACTGCTTTTAAGATAATGGGATAAGGTAAATTTGGTCTTGCTACATTTTTGTCTTATGTTACTTAACGCATTGTTTTTCGTGACGTTTTATGGCTTTATGACAAAACAATAATGAAACAAATACGTTAAAATGATGGATTGAAATTACGATCCAATTTTCGGTTGAGTTAAACGTAGTTTGTTCTTTGTTATATTCAAGTAAAACATTTATTCCACGTTCCAATGTTATATAATTGCAAATTTATATATATGATGATTTAATTTACGAAGGTAATTGTACTTGTTACTATCTATAACGATACATTCGATTCCAGTTACAATAGTTCATTATGTTTTATTTGTCGATGATGTTACATTCAAAAACAATTAGAGCAACGCAAATGATATTAAAAACATTTATGCGCAAGTATTGCCCATAAATTTGCTAAATGTCTCTTTGCTCACAAAGCAAATACCATTTCTGGAAATGATTTTGTCAGAGGAAAACTTGTGTATCCATTCTTATGACTTCTTTATGTAAATAAATGGATAATGTACCTCATATTATTGTCATTGAGAAAAGCCAGCAAGGCAATATATATGATAAAGAAGTTCATTTATCCTGAATTTAGGATGTTATTCCTGAATTTCTGATGTTTAACTAGTTTGTATTTCAGGCCAGTGTCTCCGGTTTATTTCATCTGGTTTTATTAATATGCAGGGTTCAAGATGTCAGGATTCGTTTGAATCGGAAACACTCGCTCATAATTCTGAAATGATTATTTTCCGTATGAACTGACATTCATTGTAACTAATCAGTGCTTAAATTATTGATTTTTGTAAATGAAATTACGGGTCTTAGCATTTGAAAGGCTAAATTTCGTTTAGAAATGCATGTTTTACTAACAAAATATGCCTGCATTATTTATATATTAATACATAAAACTTTGCAATGTTTATAAAGTCTTCTTACAGGTTGAAATTGCCAAAGTTTTACGTAATAGGTTACAGCTTTTCGAAATGAATCAAGTTTTCATTCGACTTTGTCTTGGTATTTTTACAACAACATAAAATATCATATTTGCAATAAAGTAAATGGGGATCAAACCAGTACAATATACGAATCAGGGTTTTTTTTTACATTTAATAATGTGACAACTTCTCATTACATATGAATCAGCAAAAACCTTTTCACTTAAAATCACGAAATTAATCCGCATAAATTGGAAATTTTCAACTAAGTATGATTAATTTTTAAATTATAACAATATACGTGTAACTGCCTGAAATCCAACTTTTGTTGGATTTATAAAAACCTAGCTAATTGTCGACATTATTGAAAACTAAAATCTCTTTCAGATATAAAGAGCAAACATATTCATTCTATTAAAGTATTATGTTTAATGATAAATAAATGAATTGTATAAATATATGTAAAAATATATGTTAAAATTGTGATAACCATTGAATCATTTCTTTTGATATGTGTTCTTGTGTGTGTGTGTGTGTGTGTTTATTTTTTATTTTAGAAGGCTGCATTGTAAATAAGATGTTGCAATCTGTATATGTCTTAATGTGTTACATTCGGTGAATAAAGTTATTATTATTATTATTATTATTTATTATTACAATGTATAATATATTATGACATAAAAAGTATCAAATAAAAAAGAATATTGACTAGTCTGAGTGAAAAGAATTATAAAAAACCGAATTGGACCTATTCAAAAACTAACAATTAATCATCAAATACAAAACGTCACTTTCTATTAATAACATAAGTTTTTGTTTTTGATGAGATTGCCCTTTAAGAACATGCTTAAATACATTTAGCTAGTCAACAATAATGGCGAAATGTTCGGGTTCTTAATTATATTCTTATTTCCTTTTTGTTGCGGTTGTTATTGGATTGTCTGCAACAGGATGTTTACTTTGTGTTCGAAATTTTAAAATTATTTCTTAAGATGGGTAGCTAAGAAATACACATTTGTTTAACAAGTTCAATGCTCTTTTATAGAGTAATGACCTCTAACAACAACAGTACCGAATCTTCAAACAGTAAGTCTTCGGAAAATATATATTTTGTCCTTTCAGAGCAACACCTCACAACAAGCATAACAAAACAAAGGGTACTGCTCTAGAAAGTTTGAACTGTATATCATTATTGTATAATAATCAATTGACTGGTCTTTTCAATCATTTTTAGAGCATATCATATTAGGAGACTTGAATATGTAAAGCCAAAACAAACATAAACCCATGCTAATGCAAATGGATTCTGTGTTTGTATACTTTCTGTCCTTCAACTAATGGCATCCGACCATTGGTAGGTAACCCATAATCAATAAATCGTTATTCACGATTATCTTATACAAATGTATGCATGCTTTTAAAGCAGTGTATGCTTGAAGACATTCTGAATGATAAGCGAGGATTTTGTGATTTTTCGGACGTGATTTGATTTGTTTCTTTGACCTTGACAAATGTAAAAATAATAATAAACTAACAAAGTTGATGTTATCATTGATTCAGTACATTAATGGAATAACTGAACTGCTAATTTTCTGTTTATGAAATAAATATTGCATATAAATCTGTTGGCAAATCAATGTTGTTATACCATTGGATCATTTAATAGAATATGTGATAATATACCAAAAAAAGCAAAAACTATTTCAATTGAAAAAATATAGTTTCATGTTTTACATTGAAAAAAAGAACACGGTCTATTGCGCGTACTGAGCCTTTGATAACCATGCATGCATACTTATGTACTTCACAAAACTATTCCCACGGCCAAGTTCAAATTATTTACAAATCCTAATGTACTTTTAATTTTTCGACTTTGGACTTATTGCCCGTTAAAAGAGGTAGGTCCCTTAGTTTGAAAGCAAATCATTATTCTCCAATCTAGATAGGTAAGTAGAATCGAATCAGAAACCTCGCATTCTGTCATGTGAGGAAGCTATTTACATGTAGCTAGCAGCTAACGACAGGCCAGGATTGCTACTCAGGTATCTACCCATTCATGACTGGGATAATGCACGTATTTGCGCTTAGGGCTTCATCCTCCAAAAGGACTTGATGAATGGCTTATAATCGATGGCTTGTAACCCAACATAACAAATCAAACAAGGCTGTATGAATGTGCCGTGTCGAAAATGAGGCTCCGACAAGCAGCTACTGTACTAGTGTCTTTTGTCACATACTTCGATGTTATAACAGTAATAGTTTACTTCTTCGCTGGATATCGGATCTTAATAGTACATCACAATTATTGCTACGAGGATTTTTATAATAAGGCAATCGGAGAAAAAACGTTTGATTTTCCTTCTTCAGCAATTACTTTCCTGTAGAAACCTATCAATCTTAAAGCTATATTTGTCTCCTTGCCTTAAACTATAAACCGCAAAACATTCAAAAATATATACCGGATAAGATCTAGCGATTCTTTTAAATTGGTGACTGGCTCAGTTTTTCTTCGAAATATTGCTAAATTTATATAAGATGTCTAATTTAATAACACGAATGAAGTGTTTTTTAATTGTGCTTACTTTTTATGCCAATGGATAAAATGATATTATTGGAAATTATTCTGTAGAATGTCACGTAAGCCATTTGAAATTAGCAGTTGCGGTGAGGCAGAATGGTTATCGAAGGATTGTTGGCCGCGTGGGTTCAAACTCTATCAGGGATAGGCTGTTGTCCATGAGCAAGGAACTTTACACTCATTGCTTGGTAATGGTTGGTTCAAAGAACGGATTCGGTAGTGGTTCAATAAGATTATAGTTTCCAACACAATCGAACTAAAACGAATTAGATTCTAAATAAGCAGTAAATCACGAGCGTCAATTGACGAACCAATATTCAAGCTTAAAATTAGTATGTAGAAATTTCCATCTTTGAAAGTTTTCATATTTTGGATTCCGTTGCATTTCACAACAATATTGTTCATGGTTCGTTGAAAAGTTAAATATATGAAATTGAGAAAATCAGTTCCTAATGTAAAAATTATATATGTATCTAAACATTTAATTTCCATTGTACGTGGTTTGATCCAAAACGTTCGCATAATAATGTAATGAAAGGAAAACGAATCGTCATAGCGGAATACATCCAAACCTATACATGTTTAAATTCACTATATTTTCACTTTACATGCAAAATTGCATACATTTATTGATACAAATTTACAAAGCACATACATTTAAAGCATTTTAGAGGTAGCGGCGCATGTCTATGAAATAAGTCTTTCTATCTAAATAAATTATATAGAGATATGACAATTGGTCCTCAATATCAGCAATGTTACATCAAATACATAATCGTTCATTACGAAGTAAACTACTTTGTCAAATTTGGTCTTGATGATAATTTAACACACGTTAGAGAATTGTAATTCATTAGAGAAAAGAGGATTCTATTTCATAAGCAACGAATCGTTCTGGATTATGCATACATTTCAAACAGTCATACGTTGAAATGTTTCAGGCACACCCTGCTATGCTTATATCATTATATTAAGTATATATCCGTGATTAGTTAAAATAATCATTATTAAAAACAGATACTTTGCGCGTAGGTTTTATGACAAATCATGAAGGGTGATAATATAAATTAAAGAAATTATAATAAGCTAGCTTAAACGTGACATGATATCGTCATATGAGATAATATTACATGCATTGTCCTATTTAGAACCTTAAGTCACGTTTAGACACTTTTGAATGCCATTAACATGCTTAACCATACACGACCTTAAGAGTCTAAAAGCTATAATTGGCAAAATAACAATTTCAAACCATGTCCATTCACATTGTATTGATATTTTAATGGTCAATATCTGGTGATCAACTCAAAATCTAATATTATTTGAGGCATGTTTATTATATTTGACATACATGTACCCTTCATGTCTTCGTTGCTAAGGAAATAAAATCCTCTTTTGTATCTCTATTGATTCACAAATCACTACTTTGACATACCCAACAACTGTTGAAGGCGCACCTCCTTATCAAACAGTATACTTAAAACGTGCGTACGTTAGTCTTAATTATATCCAGTCAAAACAAATATTCTATCAATGTCCCATATTGTGTATTTTATGCTTAATGAGGTTCCATTTGCAGGCACTGAGCATACGGACCCCAGTTTCTCACATCCGAATACTGTATACACTTTATAGTGCAATGGTCTAGAATGGGCACACTTTCCACAATTCCTTATATTGAACACAATAACAAAAAGTAAATCATCTGAAAAAATTATACTCATAAAATAAAATGTTGATAGAGTTCTTAGTGATTTCGTAAGAACTTTCATTTTGTGAATAATGATATTTTGTTCTGGATGAATTCATTTTTCAGCCTTACAGATATGATATCGGATCACAGAAAAGAATAGAAGAGATATTTTATCTTAGACGTGTCCATAATACATCGCCATGTACCAAGACATTAATAGCAAACTCGTCCGCTGTTTGTTGTTATGTATGACACTAAAACATATAAATTTATGTATGTTATTACAGACCTTTTATGAACCAATACACATTCAGTACTTACATTTTTTGTACTTTATAGAAATGGCATATTCATTATTTACCGTGTATATGAAATAACAATCGATGAAATACTTTTATAACAATTTAATACAATAACGAATGCGCTGAATGCAGTCTGCGGAATTAATAATAGATAGTGTTTTAACTTCATTGAAGCATATCAGTTTAAAATGAAACAATACGTACAAAGTTAAAATGTTGAAACTTATTTAATATTACATACCCTCGACATAATAAAATAACATATTTTAAGGCTCTATGTATTATGACAGAAGCAATCGCACGTGTATAATTAAATTCTGATTCATTGCATGCACAGAAAAAAACTAAACAAACAAACAAACAAATAAATAACAACACAAATTTTAAATTTACACACATTCACACAAAAGCACTCTTTGTATTTTTGAAGTTTTATGAAATGGCTCAGATGCTCTCTCTCTCAATTGTAACAATGTATAACCTTGGTTAATTTCCGATTTATTTGTTTGTTTATCTGCTTTGTACGCCGATTTTAACATAGTATTACGTATTTACGCCTGTATAATAAACCAGTAAACAAGTGGTCCAAACAAGGTCCATGTGGCATAATTCTACGGACACTGTCAACCATTGAAATATCATAATGTTGCATTAATTATATCAACTATCTGTTAAAAACTGGTAAGAGAATGCATTTCATCTGTACCTAAATTAAACTGTTGTTCAAATCATACACTTCTCCCAGGTCATGTATCACCATATTTACAGGATATTCACTACACTTCAAGGTATTGTTATCTCGAGTGATATTCAAGTTTTATATACAAGTTGTGTTAACAAAATGTTTCATTAGGAAAATATAACTTTGTATTTGAAGTAAAGAGATATCAACTAAACGACCGCAGTTCAACATTATGAAATATTATGATTTATAAAAATCCTAAGCATTCGTCACGTAATATCAATGATGGACCGACAGACAGAAATATTGCACTTCAGTCGGTGTAATTCTGTATCAATGGTTTTGCTACAGTACTTGAAATCCATTAAGTCAGCATTGATATGACTGAAATTCAAGTAGCATATTCAACAATTCCATCAGCTCGTTAGTTAGTTTATAATGGTATTATCCTCATAAAAATTTCATGACGAAAACTGACGCAATTGTGTTATATATAAACAGCTTCTAATGGTTGATTTTCACAGTTACTTATTTTGCATCAATTCTGTAAAGGACATATGGCTACTGCCATTGGCTTTACTTCCAGAGAACGACTTCAAGTGCCCGTTCGTGCATTTTGTCAGGCACGAACAGGCATTAGAGTAGGAATAAAAACCCACGTTCCGTATGCTAAATAGATATCTTCCTCACATGACAAAATCCACAGTAACTGACATGATACGAACCCACAACGATGAGGTTCAAGTGATTTAAAGTAAATGACTTTAACCACTAGCCATGGACGCCCCTAAACTTAACCATATTATAAGAAAGTAATACCAAGAAGCAACATAAAATAAACAGATAAACAAAGGTGAAATACTTTCACGGAACAACATCCAGTAACACAGGAAAGCACGGAGAGGCACCCATGAAAACGCCGGGTAGAGAAAACAAAGGATGGGCAATCATTCTATTTTATTAAGGCTACGTATCTACCGTAGTCTATGAATAGAAGACACGATGAATTTCGCCTTTTATAAAAAAAATATAGCTCTATACACTTCAAAGTTGTTTACATTATGAAAAAAAGATATCTACTGACAACTATTGACAGTCAGCTGTCTGTTTTCCTAAAAACAATTAACCTCAGTAGTCTATAAAATAGACACTTGTATCATCTCTTATTCTAAAGTACGCTCAAAAAGATACGAAATGTCTGTTATACGAGTTTAATGCTTACGGTTCTAGATATTTACATTATTGTCTACAGTTGGGTATGAATGGTAGAAAAATTTACACAACAAACGCGTTTGCCAGGCAACGATATTAAAAGCTTAAAGAATATATTTCTCTCTCCATAACAAGAGCTAGAGATATGTCTTAAGATATATTTGCATATGAATGACGTCATTGGAAAAGGAAGAAAAGTCTTATCTAATCTTCCCTCTTGGAGGACCGGGAAAAATTGATTTTAATATTGAAGGGGAATCGGTGCTCTGAAACAAATGTCTTTATAAAGTGTCTGTTGATTTTAGTACGAAGTGTTTTGCTACACTCACTTTAAGAGGACGATGACGAAAAACATACCAACTTTATATAAATTAGCCAGAAATTACTGGGACGCACTACACTAACATGATAATTTTAGCAGGAAATAAAACCCATGCGTTTTCTACTAAAAAAAGGAAAATAGGATCCCTAAAGAAAAGCAAGCACGGAAAAATTGAAAATGCTTCAGCCTCAGAATTGATCCTTAAAATGATATAATGTTTTGGCCATATTGAAATACGCAATTTTCTAGTATCATTGTTATTACATTATTACTACAGACTAATCAATGTAAAATACATAGATATTAAAATATGATAATGAAATATGAAACAAGAAAAGTGTAACATTGAATTTATGTGTGTGAAAACATTGAAATGACTAAATAACATAAAAAATAAGGTACACACATTTTCATTCACAATTTGTAGACACAAAATTTACATATACAAGTTCTCAAGTATAGCACAAATATTTCGATGTTGAATTTAGTATTGTAATTCTGACTATAAAGGGAACAGTTCTGGAAAAGGGATACTCTCTCGGAAGCAATGAACATGGTTATATTATATGTATATTGCAGACTTGGTTTAATTAAGTGTATTCATGCGAGATAATGTAAAGGTGAAATATCTCCCACGCCACGTTGCACCGACTAAAGCGATATTCAATCTTTATCACTAACGTAACAGACTGGAGGCTGTGCAAGACCTCAAAGTACTAATTTCATGTATTCAATGTCATTTCCCATTCTATAACAGAAACCATTTAATTAAAGAATTGATTAAATTTATAAAAACACACCAGCTTCATCCTTAACTATTAATTTGTATGAGGGATTTTCTAATTTTACATCATCTTTATTGAATGAATAATTGCAAGAATTTGTTCTTCTTTCTCCCTTTGATATTATCAGAAACTTTTAATTAATCCAAAAGTTCTCTTTTTTGTCCTTATCCGAATATTGAGAGTAATCTAGCAGCTTCGAGGGAAATTTGCGTTTTATTGTCGGAGCAAATTATGCGTTTTCTCGTGTTTGATGACTATTTACACCAAAGGTTTGAACCATAAAAATTTACAGAAATGAAATCCCATTAAGTCGCAATCCATTGACATGCAATAATGTAAAGAAAGAGAAAGTACGTACAAAATTAATACCTCAAGGTTGGTATCCCCCAGGGTACAAGATATCGGGAAAGATATATTTTAAAAGAAACTGTTACAAGGAAACATATAGTACATAAAATCACATATTTCCAGTATTAAAATGTATGACAAGCTTCATAACATGAAAATTAAGGTTTTTATACTGGTTACAAATACATATTATTTAAAATATATATTCAATATGTATATGTACAAATTTAGTTGAGAGGCAAACTTTACTCGTATATTACATTATAGCAGACGCATATTCAATCAAAGGGCTTAGGTCTGTTAGGAAAATTTGTGTTAGACCGTGGATGTTAGCTATGTATTTTACTGATCTTGCGATCAGAAAATACAAAAACAGAAAGGCTTCGCTTGAAATAAACAAACAATGGAAAAGGAAAGGAAATATTGATATTTAAAATGTTTCTACTTTTACCGGGTGTACACCGTTAAGTTTGAAATTCCGATTCCCTTTGTACGTTATGTTAAAGATACAATATACTAAAAACACGCCAAAGTGTTACATCGAAATTGGATATATAGTTCATATCGATCTGAAACAGTCTTGAAACACCCTTACACGCAAAAAGTCACAGGAGACTGACTAAAGAAACAAAATAGTGTTGGTGTTTTTCTTGTTGTTGTTCTTTCTCCCGAGACATCGCCACAAACAGCACTTTTTTTCAATTATAACATACTATAATAAACCTAAACCTTTATCTTAACTCTAATCCCATTAGGGAATTTTAAGTCTATAACCTCCTGTTTCATTGCTGTACTATTGAGTATCTTCACAAAACAACAGTCAATTAAGTCACTGATAAAAGGACGTTACTTTATTGGTCTGTCCTACCATTTTAATGCCATAGTTTGGCTAATGGAACTGAAGGGTCAGCTCGATTGCCTGTTAAGACACTGATAAAAGCGATATCTGATCGCCCAAAGCGTCATACTTGAGGAAGTACAAGTGTTCTTGCGATGTCAAAGCTTGATGTTAAACACTCTTAACCCGTTTACTCTGCCGCTAGGTAATAAATCGCTCTTAACTTAGGAGCAATTCTATCAGAGTTGTTTGTTTAACAAGAACATTGATTGGTTTAGGAGAGCCCGTCATTATCTTAGACATTTCAGACAATGTGCGCTTTTACGAGAGATTATGTAAGACCATGCGCAAATCAGTGAGTTCGGATATTAAGAGTCTGATTAAAAAATTCAGCTATGATATTTTTTCGAAATACAAAGGGTGAACATGGAATTGAAAATGGAAACAATAAGATTTTGTAAACATTATAATGCTGCGATTTGTTACCTTTGTAATGTTATGATTTCGGCAATTATCAAAAAAACGAAGGCACAAAGGAAATACAAACAAACGAATAAAAACAAAACATTGTTAATCAATCAAAACAGTTTTATTCCGGATCAAAATGTGACCCATCATCTCCACCCTCGTGCCATAAACAAGACCTGTTAAAGAGTGGCAAAATAGTCAAGTGTCTTCAAAAGTAGAAATTCAAAATATGTATTGAATATGATGTGAATACTTGAATGCAAGTACACACATCGTGGAGAATAGCCTAACTGGTGTCACAGTCATGTTTTCTCATAAGACCCGAGTTTATTAAGACATAGTCTTATTATTATTTGATTGGTCAATAACCGACATAGAATGTGCACCGTCAAATAAAAATCCTGAGATAAGAGGCAAAGTTTAGGGGACAAAAACGTTTATAACCTAAAGGTCAGGTTATATTTCAAGTTAGTAGAATTGAAAGTGATAAATTGAAGTTCAAAACACACTTATATCACATTCGAGCTTAAATAAATAAGATTAAAAGATAATAAAAATAATAAAAAACATATAATAAAATAAAATTAAATTAAAAAAAAATACCAAAACGATGCATAAGATCTATAACATTTCTCTGCACATTTTACCAAATCGATACAGTAGTACTCGGGCGCATTCTTATTGTCTTAAGCAGAAATAACATTAATGCATTTTGATAAAAGGTAACTTAATGCATATAGATACGTATAAACAACCTAGACCTGTGCCATTTTCATGTCTTTGAACTGCGCGACATTTAACATTCCAATAATTATTTCATTAAATTTACATTCTGTCTAATATTTCTAATAAAACATTCTATAGATATACATTAATATATCTATGTCATTTCTATCATTTTAAGCAACTTTGATGTATCGACGATGACTTTCCTAATGAATCGTGAATAGTAAAGCCCCATTGAAAGACGCCATGCTGCGATTTTCCCATTACCCCGATGGTGATCGATCATAAATTTGTTTTCTTTTATTGTAATGTAATCAGGTTTTGCAAATGTTGTTCAAATTGCATAGCAATTGGCGCCCTTTGGGTATGCAACGAAAGAAAAAGAGTTTTGTCTGATGCGCTGAAACCACCCTGAAACATTAGAAAAAACATAGATTGGAGGATAAAATTGGGAAGATAGTTTTTCCAGAGGGATGCGAGTGTAACTGAATTGAAAACAAGTTTAACGATCGCATAACAACCGAACTTAGACAAAATTCTCAATATTTTGAAAACGGCAAACTATTAAAATCGGAAAACAGCTAATGAAAAGAAAGACATACGGAGTTTAACTTAATATATATATTGTACGGGCATTAAAATACTGATTTGTTTTCAAAACATATTGCTTATTATGAAGGGGAATACATTTCTTTTAGGTTTTAATTCATGCTAATGAATGAAATTAAACTTTAATACTATCATGAATGTTACCACGTGTATTTTTCTTTTTTATTTATAAACATGACTAATTTAGTGAGGAAAAACAAAATTGTTTTATTTTGTCATGTTTCTATTATAATTATCACGTTTTCCTTGTTCTTGATGTATATCAGAGGTGTTACGATGTACATGACACCATAAGGCTTTGATTTTTATATCAAAATACAATAATTATACATTTTTGATTTTGCTACTCTGTAATAATGATAAAGTGAGAAGAACATTTATCTTCTTATCCTATAAAATACATAATCACAAAAAGAATAAAATTATATTTGGAAAAAAGGAATCCCTGAAAAATAAATTAAAGTACTGTTTGATTAATTTGTATTTTGACCGTTAGTTGTAAGTATGTGCTACCATTCACGCTCCCTTGCACTATCTCTAGCAGTTTATTTATACAGTGACGGTCGTAAAAGTTGCGAAATTTAAAACTTAGACAGAATTCACATTATAAGTTCATATGGCAGTGATAATTCAATTGTTTCGTGCTGAACAATCTTAAAAGATGGGAAATGTCTCATCTCTAAGTGAATGCACGGGGCGACATTTTACGGCCTCTTCACGGAACGAACATCACTAATGTAGCAAGAAAGTAGAAACAGTGAATCCCTTAACACCTTCAATATACATTTAGAAACACACAAGACATGCAGAAATGATTTAACCATCTTTGATTCGTCGACACAGGGTTAGGGTTAGGTAAATAGGAGAGGTTTCAAATTTGAGGGTTGCATTGGAAGAAGGGAGCAAGGATAACGCCTTTGTTAACCCTGTAACTTATTTGACCAAATCCAAGGCTCAAATCGAAGAAGCTGAGAACTTATACAGGAGCATATGAATTCCGAAAGTAATTGAGTTATGAAATGCATCATATCAGTTTTTCTCTTCTAAATTGTTGGTTGCACTTAATAAGATGTAAAGAAGTTCAAAAGACTATTTATATATGACATTTATCTCGTCCCGCTGTCTAACGTTCCGGATTGATGAGGCAAAATGTGAATGGAATGACATGATTTTGTGAACCTTTTAACGTCAAAAATAGCTGTCATTTCTCTTTTTTCTAATTTGACATTTACGTTAAGTATGGCATCGGTAAATCTACTTTTCCTCCAACGATTTCCAGCAATTATCTTCCAAATTAAGCAGTCACGATGTCTTTGAAAGAAACGATGACATTGACAGAGTTTAAAAGCAGCATGCCTCCATACTTCATGCTAATGTAAATGAACATTTTACAAAAATGTATTAAACAGTTAAATGCTGTCAGTATAACACATTTACACATTGGATACGGCAGTCAAAATCTACGAAAATTTACAAAAATGTGTCAGAATAAAAATTATGCAAAAATATTCCTTGCTGCGTTAGTTGCGCAGTACAAATATATTGATAACTACTGCCGAGTGAGTCATTATACGCATACAACATGTCAATTATAACTTAAATATTGAATCTTTTTACTTTTTCTTAGATTTTGGTATATTTACTGTCCATGGATTTTAGTTAATGTTTTCTGTAAATAATTCTTTCCAAATACGTACATTGTAACAAGTCAATATGATGGAAATTGGCAGTTATCTAAAAAGAAAACAATAGTCTAGTAATGATACAGCATTCGACAACGCGCCTCGGGTAATTACCAGCTAGTATATAGCCAAACCACGGTTAAAATATATTAACATGAAGCCAAAGAATCAAATAACTGAGCAATAATTACACCGAAACATTAAAGTGAATTGTTCCATTGAAGGTTTGTTTTACCATATATAGTAATGTTGATAGTTTTTAGTGACATATGTGACAACAAACCACAACAGAAATAAATATGGAAGTTGCTATTCTTGCATATCAGACTGGCGTTTCCGTTAGTTTTACCCATGCCGGAAATTTCATCTGGCAATGGGGGGTTCCAGATGAGTCGCGTGCTGTACAATGGCACGATAAGATGACGTCATTTTACCGTTATGAATGATTCATACGCTGTTGTAAGAAAGTAGTTACGGTTGTAATGATATAAATTTTCATTGAAAATAAAGATAAAGAATTTAAAATAAAATGGCATATAGTAGAATATGCAAGAAAAAATATCTGACATATGTTTGCGGTTCGGATCGGAATATCCGTCCCTCGGTCACTCCAGTCAACGCACTGTGCATGTATATTTATACGGTTGAACTCTTACACATTTTCAACAGAAAGTTTCAAAAAATATGATACAAGAATATCTAAATGATGCATTTCTATTGCTTTTATCAATATATGAAAGAATTGTCTATTATATAGACCAATCAACTTCAACGAACGGATTGCCGTTAATCGATAAAACAATTTTATTTTAATCTTAAATTATTTATCCGCACATAGAACCAGCTTCGATAATACAATGATATGTCAACTTCATTGTATGTACATGCTTCTAAGTAAACGACATTGAATCGATTTCATAATTTCAATGGTTTTTACTTTTGAGATTACTCGATCTGATTATAACAAATGCAATATACTATTAATTTATAAAGGTTATAGCAAAAACAAAATGAAAGAATAAAAGTCATTCTTAACACCTGATTTAGAGGAATGTAATAAAATAAAAAAGCTTATGCATTAACCGTTTTTATTTATGATAACTATAGTTACAGCTCTAAGGACTATTCCTTTCTTTTATCTTATTAAGTTATCTTTTTAATTTTTAGTACTTTTCTTAATAAGACATATCAGATCGGATCGTCATTATAAATAATATGATAGCATGTATGTGTTATTATGTGCGCGCAATGTTGATATGTGCGCGCGTGCAGAGTTAACATGTGAGCGCTTGCAGTGTAAACTTTTGCTCAATTATCTGCGTTTCTTTGCGTGCATATCATCCGATCTGTAATTATAGTGTCATGAATGATAAACGCTGTATTTATTTTCTAAAATTACCAAAGCGTCTCGCCAACAAACTACTTTTTTGCCATCCTTCAGCCTCTTGAGTATGTGTGACTTTTTTGTTAATCAGGTCTTTTTTGGCCAAGAAGGTGGTGGTAGTTTGGTCATTCATTATCGAATTTCTGTCCTGGACAAACAATTATGTCCGATTGCATTGTCAGTACCATAGAAATAACTTGATAATTAGAAATTCCCATGTCTAGATCGCTACATAGCAACAAGGCAACTATAACACTTGCTCCATACAGATATACGTAAATTGAATCGATTTCTCGAAATAAAATGTAATTACGATGTAAGAGTGATATCTTTATAAATAAGATAGAAATACGCCATGTTGGAAGATCATGATAAAATTGTATTACTAAGAGGAAACACAGAGATGAATGATAAAAATGTGAGGGAAAAAAGCAGCGAAACAAAAATATCTTATGAACAAAACATGTACGAGTATTTCGGAGGCTATTTTTTGCTTGGTTTTTGTTGTTTTTTTGTTTTTGTTTTTTCTGGTTTTACGCTGTCTTAACACATGTTTTTGGTCAAATCTCAGCAGTCGATCTACCTATCCGGCTTCCCTTGATAACTAACCAGCAATTGTCATTTTCTCTGCAAGGCAAGTGATAGAAAGTTCGATTATGTTTTTGCTTCTATTCATTTCAACTGCTGATGCCACGATAGTCAAAATAAGGAAATAACGAAACAAAACAATAACTCATCCATTGATTGTCAGACTACTTCTCATATACGAAACATTTTTTGTTCTTTTGACATTTTCATCTTACATTTTATAAAAAAATCATTATAATTAAGAAAGAATAATATCTTTATTTAGATTTCTCATTGTCCACCAGGCATAATGTTCATGCCTGTAATTCCATAATTATCCTCTACATTAAAACGGCTACTACCCAGGTGTTAAATATATGTCTAAACATTTTGATTATTTTAAAATGTGAAAGAATGCACTGACGTCAATGGTCCAGACTTAATCATCATTTATGTTTGCAATTTACAGTTACATTCGGATTTGTTTTAAAAACTGCACTCATTGAATATAGTTTTATTTACAGTTTGTATGACGCAGTTACAATAAATTCACAGATGCATGCCTCTAAATGGGTAAATTATTTTTAAAAACGTAAACCTTGGAACAATCAAAATAAGATTTTAGAAAAGCATTAATTTTTCATCGCAACTTTATCGCATGGGAAAATAGATTCAATGTTTTATTTATAACTACATATTTATACAGTATTATTGATAAATTAACAGTAATGGTTGTTTTTGCGTGTTTCGACATATGCTCGGTAATTTATTCGGATGGTTAGAGCGTTTGTCTTCATTTTGTCTAAATCACTATTTTCTTTTATACAAATGCACAATCTAAGCTGACATAATAAATCGGTCTAGGATAATCAATGATCATTATTTATCAATCATAATCAACAGTAATACAGTCTATGTGGCATTGCGTGATCGCAATACTTTTCCTTTCATCTTTAATATCATGCCGACATTTATAGGTTCATAACCTGTAAAGATTAGAAACGTTTTCTAAGAAATTTGTTGTTATAAGAGTATCAGATGTCGCAATTAAAACGTAATTTAAGAAAACAATGCTGGAATAAAGTGTGTATTTAATACCATAATGATATAAAATGCCTCAATTTAAACGCAGTCTAATGGAACAAACGATATCAAACTAAAGGTTGGTTGCTTTTAAAACTATAACAGTCATTCAAATTGGAAACGAAACACGAATGTTATCAATCTAAACATGCACTTTGCAGTAATCACTTTTCAAAAATAATTAGAGAACTCTGACTTAATTACAAAAGATTTAGTATAAGTTCTTTTGTTAACAAATGCATTAAGTGGTCCGCTAAATGTGATAAATATAAATTGGAATTAGTCATACATGTATCAGGGCCATGTAAGGATCTACGCATTCAGGTTTACTAATATTTATTCACAACAAATTGATATATAAAATATAAGCACAGTTGTATCTGTTCAGGAGAAATAAAAGTTAAAATTCAAATAACATCTTCTTAACTATACAACTTCTGTTTATCGGCTTTACTTTATATGTCCGTCGGTCTCCGTGGGGATTCCGTAACACCCATTATAGAAGCTCATATTACTGTGCCACATGATAACACCGGAATTAAGCAAGAATGGTGTACTGCACAAGAAGTTTTCAGATGAAGGAGGTTATATGTACCCTCCATAGCTTAAAACTGACATCTTAAGACCCGGAAGAGAACTATTGAATGTCCACTGTATCACTTCTTCGTTTCAAGAAAACATACATCTAGTTCAGGTAGGATATGTTTAGTTTGGATACTAACAGGTACAAACTGGCTTACAGGAGCTTTAACAAAAACGATTTTTTACTTTCAAATTACAGATTTCATAAAAATTAATATATAAAAAATGTACATAGTATGGGCCATTTGATGTTTTGCATTTTGCACAAGCCGTTGATAGGGGACATGGAATTTGCCACAGCTGTCCATGAAAAGGCTAACTCGAAACGGACCTGCAGCATTTTCAATTTTTCTTAAAGGTTTCCTAAAGGTTTCTTTAACGACTTTTCCATTGAATCATCTGTTCAGAAAGTTTTTTTCCTGAGAATCGGTAAAAAGAAGAAATGTGATGGCAAAAATCTAATTTGTGAAGACATGGGGAAGAATTACTAAGATGTCAAAATTATGGATAATTAATTCCGATGTATGGAGGCTTTGGAATGTTTCAGACAATTCTGTCCAGAACTAATATCATTGTCATTTTTCATGGCTGTCACGTGATATAGTTTTTGCTTGAAATCCTTATATCAAATAACTCTCAGATGGGTTAAGATAAGCAGAATGACAGGCAGTTCATTTCAAAGCAATCAAATGTCGAAAGGAATATAGATTGTTTTGGTTTGTACATATATCTGCTACAAATTTGCAAAAGGAAATATGAAAAATAGGATTAACAAGGAAGGCGGCGTTCAATGAACGCAACTACCATACGACCAAGCAATGCAGGCCCACCGGCAAGGAGCTAAGCAGCACCCCAAAGTTCGTATTTTATAAGTATCTTTAAAGGTTACCTGCCCATAATTAGCATTAATTGAAGCTGTTATATAAGTGTTTTTTTTTCTCAAAAGTTGACGTCACAGATGAAACATCTTCTCACGTAAAAAGTGTTCAATTATTTTTATAATTATGTATAGCTAAAACTCTTTTAAAGGATGGTGATAGCTCCTTTAGGTTTAAAACGTAATTACTCGAAAGTGGTTAATATTTACTGACTAATTAGTGTAAAGGACACATGTTATATTGATCAATTTTCACGTAGAACTTTTCGGATGATAAACATACAAAAATTTGGTTAAAATGATAATTATTATCAAAATACATTATCTGAAATCTAAAATTCAAATACTTCGGTAACCTTCAAAACTATTGTTTAAATAGTGTTTAATTTATTAGATATAATTGCCGTATGGTAGCCATTTGTCGTGTACATATAAAGACTGGAAACTCCCGGACATTTCGGGCATCACACAGGGCAGGAACAGACGAAATACTAAACACAGTTCAATATCACTCGCAATCATCAGTTTGAATCAATCATTTGAGCTGCACCGAGCCGGGTAATCAATCCGCGAGGAAGAATGCAATGTGTGTTGTGTTTGAAGTCAATTAGTTGAGAGTTTTTTTGCGGGTAATTTGCCCTTTCCAGTGCCTTCAAAACGCAAAGGATATGGAAACAGTTAGGAGAAGGCAAAATGAATGAAGTTATGTTTCGATGGGTTTATAAAGTAAACATGATATATTCAAATCTACAGTTGATATTAATAATAAATCAAAATATCACAGAAAGTATCTTCACATTAATTCAATTTTGCCTCATTATAGCCATCAATAAATAAATGTATGATAAAATTTCTAATTGCACTATTTTTGTATTCTTAGAAATAGGTGGCATACGGACCATACGTTGCTTTTCACGGTATGACACAAACTGATCACATTAATTAAATATACCAGGATAGTCGCCGTATGAAATGGTCTGTGGATGTTTCCAAATTCAGATAGTCACTATTTATATAATTAAATGTTGAATAATAGTAAGCCTGTGATGAGTTGCGGTCTGTATTTACCATTTCCGTCCTGGAACAGCCTAGAGCCGCCAAATCGAGTTTGCGACTAACCGTTATGAACTCTGTCGTTTTGTTTTTTATTCAAGGAATGCCGTTTCGTGTGTTCTTATAAACATATTTCTTTTTTAATGATAAGTCAAGTGGGGAACAATGATCACCAATTACAACAAACAATAACTATCGACAGATAAGAAGCTAATTGTGTTCTATAAAATGCAACTAACCTAAGCAAAAAAAAATCTGAACACTATTTTAATGTTTACTCAAACAAGTTGCCAAAGCTTATATTAAGAAAAAAAAAAACAATCTCTACGATGCCTAAAGTGATATCAATTCTCCGAGGACACATTTACATTTTCCAGATTGTGCTGCAAAAACACTCCTGCGATTGTAAAATGCTCATCAATTCAGGTTTTGCTTTCGAATTCATATTCAACTCTCGTTAACCTTCAGCACATTTTTCATCACAAATTGCTGGAACAGAAGCTCGCTTATTTTCAAATATTTTTATTAAGTATTCGTTATTTAAATTTTTGAATTGATTTTGTTGTTGTTGTTGTATCGTTATTTTCTGACTTTGTAATTGCTCTTGTGTGTTTGCTTCTTATTTTCTATTTCTTTTGTGGTGGCTACATATAATATTTTTAAAAGTTGTTTTTTATTGTCTTCTTATACATTATGATGTTCATAAAGACACTTTCTACAAGCTCATTTGGAAATCCATTATGACTTGATTGAGCTTACAAGAAATATATGTCTTGCCAAAGTAAATGGTGGATTTCTTTATAATGTGGTTGCACAAATCAAAGTTTAGCTTTTAAATTATAATTATCGCTAATGGTTTTAATTCAATGGGGTTTTATATCGGTAAAACTTATCGTTTTCTCCCGATCACGTTAAAAATGTACTTTGGTCAAGTTAATTTTTGTTGTTTTTTCACCCTCGTTATTATATCATTATTCATACAAAAAACGTCTGCGACTAGTCCACTTTCAAAATCATTTAATTCGAAACAAAGGAGTCATTAGTGATTTGGTTAATTGGTTATTTGTTTATCATTTCCCGTTTCTACATTTACGAGAATGATTAATATGTTTACTTCAGGCAGTAATCGATCGGTCACGTTTCAGTATAACTTTGAAGGAATTAAATCATAGTTCGTGACATGATCAGTAGTTTTGGACAGTGTGTTCAGAGATACAAATTTAATTTCAGCTGATAAGAACTTTGTCATAACGAATAAGATTTTAACAGTAAATATGCTACTGTAGAGAAAAAACTAGTTTGAGTAAAACCATAGATTTAAGTATGTAAATCCTAGTAAATCTGTCATCTATAGTAAAAGAAATCAGATCGAGAAAAGATATCAATTTGAGATAAGTATTAAGTTCGAGAATAAACTTACCAGTTGGAGAAATAACGATCAGTTTTAGAAAACTCTCGGTTTCTTTAAATTTGAATAAAAAAAAACTTTACTAGAATATAATACAACTTATCAATATAAATGTAATCATGAAGACGAGATCATGTCGTCGTATGTTTCCTCATAAGGCGTAAACGATTATTATTGTTTTTACACCAGTGATGTTTCCTCAATAACATTTGCACATTGATATCTAGCGGACCGGACGATAACATATGGACTATAATTTAAACGAGTACATTCTATAGCTGATTTCTTACTGACCAATATCCCTTTAAAGGCTGCTTGCCCAGATTTTTCATATTGTTCCAGGCCACTCTGCTAAAGTGGCATAAATGGCTTTAAACCTTCGTTTTCAGCTTGTCCTCTGAGGAAATAGCAAATATAGGTTTCATGTATTGGTGAAATACATCATACGCGTAAATTACCAGCTGTCACGCTTTGACAAGAGTATGTCTGTAGAGTGCTCTTTTACTATACAAATGTTAAATGATTAACTGCGGTTTTTTGTTGTTGTTTTTTTTTTGCGTAAATTTATGTGGACGGCGGGTAGGTATCATAAAACTCCAATAACACTGCATTAAAAAGTAGTTCTTTGGAACTACTTACAACTGTTTTTTTTTCAGTGAAATTGCTTAAAAAAACAACAGTTACTGCACATTTTATTTCAAAGCTTTTAAAATTACTTTCAATATCATAATATAAATGCGCATGGAAGAGCACACGTACACACATTATACTTATTTATTTCTGTTCATCAGAAAATGTGCCGTTCTACAATTTAACTTTATTGACCGATGAAAATCAATACACCACTATTAATATTTATGCGTTTGATTAACAGAATCGTAATGATATAACACGACTAATGAAACATGGAAGCAGGTACACGGTCGGTATTTTTGCAATCCTATACCAGTGATTTCATTTTAATTATGAATTATTATGAAACGTTACGTAACATGCACGGAAAGGCTGTACAGATAGATATCTCATGCGCGAGTACTTAATGCAGTGCCTTCAGCACTTTGATTATATATGTGCGCCAATAGTCTAATCAGACTCCAAAGACTTAAGAGAAAGACAATCAACTACTATACCTTTAACATAGACTGACTATTATAACCGCAAGCGCTTAAAGAGTTCATGAATATAATTAATGTAAATATTGAGATAGATTAATAAGATTGCTTTCCCGGAGAGTATTTCTCGATGACAGTGATGATTTGTTTTATTGGATTTATGTCCACCCTTAACGCCACTACAACTCTAAATACTTTTCATACGTTTTACACACATTTATGGCAATACAAACGGCCATAATTTCTGATTGAAAGATGCTGGATTGTACGCTGTCTAGTATAAATGCCACAAGCGGCCAAGTCAAAATGCTAGTATTCGAGCGATTTTGTTTTCTACATACAATCAAAGAAAAACACTATAATAGCGAAATTAGTGCTTATTTGTTTAATAGCAAATTTCGTATATAATGTTATTTGTGTGCGTTTTTACATACACTAAAGTACTAACAGCCTTATGTGCAAGAAAAGCAATACATGTATATACACATGTTCGTAAATTATAGCCTTAAGGTTAGGCTTTGAAATTGCTATACTTGGACTGTTTGCATTAAATTAAATGGTTATTTGTTCAATGACAGAAATAGACTAGGTCAATGATATTAGAAATGCTTTTAATTTTAGACTCGATTTAGTTTACCGGTTATAGGGGATATTTGATCAGTCATCTTGCATTTTCCTGATATATCTTGAGACATGATGTTGATAGAGTTCTAAGTGGATTAGTTTGTATATTGATTTGATGAAGCTTGTAACAAATTTATTCTCTGTTATATACAGATTTGTCGAATCGAATCGTGTATCTCACACTTATTAGCAACATCCACATATAATTAGTACGTGGTATATCAACATAATTACGTGTAATTATGGAAAAACAGACCTCCAATAATGGACCAATTAACTTTTATGTTTTAGCTCTTCACGTATATGGTCATATTCACCACATTTGAAATGTCTTGATTTATTAGTTCAAGAAACATGACAAATTACAATTAAAACCTCTGCAAAGGAACACGAAAGTTTTGTTTTGGTCGTTGTAGAAATGTGTTGCTTTAGAAAGGTTACAATCTAGATCGGTTACGAAGTCTTACTTTTGAACACATTTTAAGTTATGTAATACAGAGGTTTTAGCTTTACAGAGGGTCGCTCTGGGGAGGTAATTTTGTATGCGATATCAATATTAAGAAATGACAAGTTATACTTTTATTTCTTAAACTTTTTGTCTTATTTACCTGTTAACATGTCTCCCCATGCTCGGAAAGGGGCCTCTGCACCAATTTAAATGTTTAATGAATTGCGTGGTCATAAACGATTTTTATTTTCTCACAGTATGGTTCAAATCTGCTAAGGATTACACACACACACAAAAGAGTTAGTACGGACGTATACAAACTTTCTAGTGTTCAGTTAACTTTCTCTTAAGTCTTAGTTATGGAACAATAACCGTTATATATCATATCAGACAATTAAAGCCGGCTGCTGATTGGTTAATTTACATATCAATATGCGACGAATATTCCATCGCTTTCTGAAACACAATGATGCTAATCTTTTACATCGGATGCAAGTCTTATCACAAAGATCACACTAACATATTCATGAAGAGATCATACACCAGAAGCCATGAAGCCGTTGCTCTTGATGGCAATCTTAATATGAGAAATATTCCAAGACTCAATTAGATCATTCAAGATTGTCTTAAATGGAAAAGATTTCTCATCTGAGGTCAATAAGTGCTTTTATAATTTCCATTTTTGTTCTGGTTACGAAAGAGATTAGCTAAAAAAAACTTTTCGGCTCCGTTATTTGTTAATAAAACTTTTATTCATATAATTATAATAGTTATATTACAGTTTTTTTTTATTTGAAGCTATTTGTATGTAAAATCTGTTAGATAAATAATATAATTTGTATTATCAAATTTCATTAAGGTCCAACATGTTTATGAAGCAATACATCTAAGGTAGTAGTCTAAGTATGTCTATAAATTGATTGCTATGAATTTGAATAATATCAAGTTGAAATGAAAGTTGTTTGATGACAAAAATGATTCACATGATTTATAAAAGATTTCAACGCTAAAGTTAAAATAATTTACATATAAATAATATAATCATATAATTCGGTTTTTGTCGAATTGCAACGGATAACATGGATTGCTTTGTATTTTACAGAGCTACATTTGGAATCATGCCAAAACATTTTGCAATCACATGACGGAATAAATAAATCAGTCGTCAAAATGGTAAACTTGCATGCAATGCAGCATTAACCCTCGTCGTTATTCCGAGATTATTTTGTAGTTAACGTGATTTGTTATCATCTTTTAGTCCAAAATAGGAACCTAAACAAAATACTCTGTGAATGTATGATTTAATGACGCAGTTCACACTTTTTTTGCAATTTCAAAATGTTTAGTGATTATTATTAGCAAAGTGTAGTTTTGAAAAAAAGGGAAAAAGATTTTAGTACACGGTTGCCAGTTCGATACATAGTGAGAATGAAAAGGAACAAGGTCAAACTCCAGCTTTATAGATTCGTCAGTAGGATACCGTCCGGAATTTGACAAACACGGAAGAGGGCATAAATGCGGAGCAGCGAGAGGTGAATTGATTAATAATTACAATTATAGCGAAATCATTATGCAGCCTACCTTTAATTAATTATGATTCTAAAGAAGTCACAAACGATTTGAAATGTATACATACAATAAATGTTATAACGAAGTTGACTACAGAATGCTTTGGGTGTCATGAGAAATTCCCTTTGTACTGTTATATTCAAATTTTGTATGTCATGCATGTTGTATTTGTCGGCAAACAAGTACACTGTCATTTATCTTTTTTCTTGGAAAAACAAACAACAACAACAAAAACACATATTTGTTTTAAAAACATTATTATTTATTTAAACTAAAAGCAATCAAAGTTCCAAGTCATACCAAGCCCGTATCATTTTCAATTTTGTTGTGCTTTTTGTTCAGATTTTGTTTCTCTGTTTTGTTTTCGTGTTTGCGATATTGGCGTTCTGTAAGAAGAGTTATGTTGTTGTTCTTTTTCTATGATTGTGCAACACCGTATTAAAGCAATGTTTGACTGATGCCACTGTCCAACAAGCAAGTATTTGAAAGCATTCAATTATTTAACTACATAGTTTTATTACGCCAATGTTGAATAGATCAATGAATAGATAATACCATATCATTAAACACAACCTCATTAAAACCTAGCTACGGGAACTATGGGTATGGATTTCTGGGACAAATTACCATTCTCTTTTCATGTTAACGTATGTTGAACTGTAACATTTTATTTTATATGCAGGCGACATGTCAATAACGTCCCTAATTGGATTCTTTATGGCGTCCGTTTTGTATGTTTAAATGGTTTAAACGCTCGTTTGCTACAGTAATTCATTCAATTTCCTTGCAAGAATATTTTGCTATCGACCATTCTGATTTTGATGCAAGTTAATGGTTCCAAAATAAAGCAGAACTGAAGCACAAATAATGATAATGCCTAATGTAACATAGATGATTTTTCAGTATTTCGTATATAATGTATAAAGTCGGAAATTAAGACATTGCACCGTACACGAAAATCTGGCGAAATTGGCTATTAGGCCAGCATATTTACATATAGTTGATTCAAAATAAAGTATTTGATAATCATATGAACTAAACACGTGTTGCAATAAAGACATAAAACTTTTTCTCAACGGGCTTGCTTTCTGCAAGAATTGTCTCGCCCCGCCCTCTTCTCTGATTCTTTTAATAACAACTTATTTAATATTATTAAGTATTTCAAGCACAGTTAAAAACAATATATTTTACTCTTTCCATTGACACATAAAAAGCTGTATAATTGGAAACCTTGAATATAAAGTTATTTCGCAGTGTAATAAGTTCTGCTTTGTGAGATATTTTTGTTTGAAAAGTAGCCCAGTGGTTACCATACATGTCTCTTAATATAGAAATCGTCGGTTCAAGCCCTATTTTTGATCACGACCAGGTTTCCGCATATGACCCAAATACGGGACAGGTATGTCCGATTATTCGATTAAAAGAAGTTCCGAACACAAAATCTGTAAAAATGTTTAAAGCTATATATTTGCTGACTTTAGTTTACAAAGTTATTATTTAAATTTTGTAAAGAGAAATTAGTGTTAAAAGATGGAATGAGAAAAATATGTTAACTTTGTATATTTCCTTAAAAGTATATTGCGATTGCAAAAACTCATTGCTAATCGGTTAAAATCGTTAACAAAAAAGCTTTTTTTATATTTTGTACATGACATTTTAGTAAGTTATTAACAGAGACATTCTATTTTACAATTCCTTTGAGAATCGATAAAAATATGGATACCACATGATTCGTATGTGTTATGCAACAGACATTTTGTTTACAACTCTTTTGAGAATAGGCAACACATAAGGATACTGCATGATTTTTCCATTTACAAATGATAGAAAATATCAGTAAATTCATAAGATATGTTTATATTGAAACTCTTTAATTTAAAAGTAAACTTTTAGCATTTCATAAAGCATATATCGCAATAAAGTTTAGATTTTTTACTGGTGGAGGAAGACCTCATGTGCCCCTCCGTGCATTATTCAACGGCAACCTAGCAGAACCACTGACGTTCCGTAAGCTAGCCGGATAGCTTCCTTACATAAAAAGAAACTCTGGAGGGATTCGAACGCGGGGCTGTGAGTGGACAGTTGTTTTGAAACAATGACCTTACTCACTCAGTAACGGACGTCTTAGATTTAAAATAATCATAATAACATTCAAGTGCCTGTTTCTTTGTACACTGGATTTTACATAAGCCATTATAAATGATACATAAACAGCCGAAGATGCCATGAAGTGCATAACTACACTTTTTTGCTATTGATATAAATGTAATTATTCACGACCATACCAACTGTACAAACTAATTTGCTTTGTTTACTTGTGCAACAGCTGGTGTAAATCAGTAAAAAACAATAATTATTGATCCCTCCTACCTCTCATTAGTTTACCATTACAACAGTAAATATCTAAAATGGACTTAGACATATTACTGTCGCACTGTCACCATCGGTCTGGCGCATTTCCCTATCGTATTGTCGTACCGTCATCATATTATTCTCGTGTTTTGCGCGCTTCGTTATCAGACAAAACGCGCTGGCCCTAAAGGTACACCGTAGAACAAACCAAGTTACTAATTATAAGTGGAAGACAAAACATACGTATCAACCTATCTTGACCTGCACTGGTCACGTGGGGAAAATCTTTGAAGGGTTTAACAACATTTATTAAGTCTTTTTTATATCAACTAAGAATACCAAACTGAATGCCAAACAGTAAATCAATAATTCAAAAGAAGAGTAAATCATGAAAATCGGTAACACACACACACAAAAAAAAAAAAAAATAAAATACAAAAGCAAACAAACAAGCGAACAAGTTGCATTTAGCATTTTATACAGGACAGCGAAACGTTCATTAAGAATTATGTATAAAACAGATTCAGCTCAAGTGACTCTGACTGCGTACAGAAACGGTATCTGTATTAAAAATGTTTTAGAATAAAAGGTTTTAATAACAAACTTTTTCCCCATTTATATCGGGAAAAATACTTATCTTAAATTTGAAATAATTTAATAACCATAGGGATAATTTGTTATCCGTAAATACAAACTAAGTCCTTTTCATCCTTGTAATTTATGGTTTTAAAGTGTCATCTATAAATAATCGGTTATGTAGGACTGAACTTAAAATATCAAAAGAAAAACATGACCGAATGATAAAAAATATATAATAATTGCCAAACAAAAAAATACAATTTACGCTTCCCCGTCAGAAGAATGGTAAAATTGTTGCATCTCTGTAAAGGAGATTTATTTATTTGCCAATTCTTTTGACAAGTGGCACTGCTAGAAATTAATTGAAACATCTATGAGGCGAGTGTGGGCAAGATATAAGAGTTTCCTGGTCACTTTAGCGTCCAGAAGCCGGCCGGAGAGTGGTCATTTTTTATCGGAATTCTGCAGAAGACATGTAATTATGATCAATTGTTCCATCAAACTCGCAGACATATCTACGCACTGTCAAAACATTACAGGACAATTTTCTCCCAAATTACATTACTGTAGACCTTTCCTTTCTCCAACTTAACAAGAGCATGCCAATTCATATTTAATTTAATCAATTATCATGAACATTTTCAGAATGTATTTAAAAGTAAAATATTGTAACTTGAACAAAGAAAATGATTTACACATTTCAAACAGCACTTGTAATCCACAGATGGTCGAAATAAGCAAAAACAAGTCCTTATTGCGTAAGTAACGCATTATAAATATGGTGATACATGTAAATACTGCAAAAATGGATGCTTAATCGCACATAAAATGTTAATTATTACATGAATCTTAAATCTCTTTTACTTTTCCAAAATTAAAATCTTAGTACATTTTCTCAAGTTTAATTTATCTTGAAAATATGTTCGGCTGATGTGGAGGCATGCAACTTTAATGCGACTCTTTCATGACATTCAATGACACGAGGCGTATGGTCCCAAAGTTAGATTCTTTGTGTGCCCTTACTAGAAATGGGTGAAACTAAATATATTGGAGTTTTAAAAGACAATCAGAGGTACATTCAATGAAGCAGTATGTCAGTAGGGATACTGGAAAATGTCAAACTGAAGGATTCCGAAATAAAGCTCCTATATTTGAGCACACTTTGGTAACAATCGTGTTCTTGCATATGACACTAATACTATTCAGTGTTTCATGAATAAGTCAAATAAAATATAAACTTTATTCACGTTCGAGCCAGGATTAATGTTATTTACGCTGCAAAATACAATAAGGAATATATCTACCTTAAAGACAATTAGTTGTGTAAAAAGAAAGGATTTTATATGCTGATTTGACTTCACAAGATTTTTTTTAATTAATTTTATATCTTTATATTAAATACTCATCGATTCAAATCACATAAGACAGCAGAACGCACGTGGAGGTCCCAGTTGCGTGTCATCACAGACGTATATTAAATAGCTAACTTTCGCCTGTCACAGATTTCAGATTCCCACAACATTTTTTCCACTAAGCAATCCTACAAATATTGATGTAATTCATCAGCTGTGAGCATCTAATTTGCCCGTAATCATAATATCAAATAACCCTCAGTCGGCAAATGATCAATACATAGATAGCGACTTCATTTCCAAATCAAACAAAACTCTTACATGACCGTTGGGCTTGTCATTAGTGATATCAAGGTACAAACTATACATGCTGTCTGTTTGCTTTTAGCATTAGAAAGTGCTGAAACTGATATTTATTTTATCAAGCGTTTTACGGATTTTAATGACGCTTGTCAAATCTATGTATTTACATATTGGCGTGTAAATATTAGGCAAAACCAGTCGCTCGTTTCAGAGAGGTCGAATGTTAAATCCCCATTCCGTTCATAGACGGTGTCCTATCCGCTGGATATTCATTAAATACTGGATGGTTTCAAGACTGTTTAGTCATGTGTCCGTGTAAGTTGTTATCGTAAATATATGTACTTTTTATACGCACACGCTTCTGTTCCACATTCTTCGCAGTGAAAGCTTGAAAACTAGTTAAAGAACACTTTTATTTTCCATCAGTGATTTTGTCAAAAGCAATCACTTTCTTGTATGACGTCGTTTACAATTGCTAAAGAACTATGCATACCCGTAGAAATATGAATTTTGTTTGATGTCAGTTGAGTAAATCGGAACGAGTCACTTTTAAAATAAGTGTTTACAGACATAAAACTTGTGAAACGCCATAACATTGAAATTCTAAAGATATTTTTTGTACGTCTAATGGAAAAATGATACCATTATTGTTTCACACGCGTAGACTGTGTCCAATGCATATACTGCCCACAACAGTTTATTTCCGTAATCTGTACAGCAGCGCAGCATGATATTATTACCATAAGGCTTTGGGACATATATGTAGCTTCAGCAACCCGTAAAGAATGACTTCATCAGGACATATCCCCCTTGGATTTATGTGTTCAAGTGCAAATTGAAGATTATTAAAAAGACTTTGTTCCAATAAATAAATAAAAAACCGCCTTCCATCATTCAATCAGAAATTTTAAGTGTTACGGATTCAGTTGTTTTGGAGCACACTGGGAAAGACCTATTTTAACAGTGTTCAACCTAGAAAGTTTGTTTGTGTGAATCTGTGCTATACCGAAGAAATCGTGAAATGAAAAGCTCCCCGTTTGGTATTTGATTATTCCCGCTATTTTAACAGCTTACCTTGCGATTGAAAAACTTCTTTTTGCTACGGCAATTTATATAATTGTATTTCACAATCTCTAAGGACATGGCATTTAATGTGCGGGCGCTGAATTAAACTGGCATCAAAGGAATTCTTTAATTCTTCTAAAAGCACAGATTTTGTTTGTCATTTAAACTGTATATGTCTAATGACGTCATGAAATTTTATCCTCGGGCGACCATTAGGTGATACAATAATGGAAAACAAAGATCAAAATAACTACACCAGATATGTTTAAAATATAAAGTATGAAATCAGATATGTATATATTTAGATAACGTCCACGTAAATAGAAATTTGAAACATTTTAATAGTATCATTCAAATCGAGAAACAACATTTAAATAAAAAAAGATAATATTTAAAAAAAAAATAAAACAACAATTACTTAGGTCTTCGACAGAACATACATAGTTCAAATAAAAAGTTTCGCTACAGGCACTGGCTGTCTCGTCCCTAATTTGCAGACGATTATATTCATCGTATATTTTGTATATATTTAAAGATAGATATCACATGTTTGTAAGTCTTAATCCCTGAGACTTCTTTCGATTTGGAAACAACAACAACTTTTTTCTTGCTTCTTTTTAATTTTTAGCAGACGACAAATAAATGCCGCATACGACAACGTAAACAACACGCCATATAGAATACGATTTACAGATATGTGAATATTTGAAATTTCAATATTGGAAAATTACTGCTCCCATTCGTTCTTTTTGCGAAAATTCAATTTTAACATAACTCTAGGGGAGTTGTTGGAACAAATTAAAAGTGACAGTTTGTGTTTTTGTATTGCATCAGTTTTCAGGGGATTACAATTGAAAGCATATCTGCGAAAGATATTATGAAAATCTAATGTTAGGAATTCATCGTTTCCGGGAAATAGCCTGCTAAAGTATGTTCGTGGAAAACGAATCTTGTTGAATTATGAATAATCCGAAGGCATTTCCTTCAATGGAGCACACAATTATTTACTGCCCTACACACCTTTTTATTAATAGTAAACATTTTTTTTAAAATTTATCTTACTAATCACTTATTTCCGTAATTATCAGTATTATCATAATCATTATAGCCATCACTAACATTCCTTCCGTAATAATAATAATAATAATAATAATAATAATAATAATAATAATAATAATAATAAAATAATAATAATAATAATAAAAGAATAATAATAATAAAAATGATAATTATCATCTTCACTATTATGTTTTCTCTTCTGCATCATCATCATCATCATCATCATCATCATCATCATCATCATCATCATATCATCATCATCATCATCATCATCATCATCATCATCACAATCATTATCCGCTGTATTACTAGGATAATTTATTAAAGCATAGAACCATTCCTTTTAAAGTTCATGTGGTAAACACAATGTACGCAAATTCGATTAATTGAAAAGCTTTTTTTTCTTTGTCAACATATTTTTTATCGTCTATTACTGCAATAATACTGGGTACTTTTCCATACCTAATTTATTTCTGATGGTCCGGCGGATTAAAATATTTTATACAAAGAAACTCAAACCTTTCTCTTATTCGACCTTAGCGTTGGTCCAGCGGGGGTCTTTTTCAATGACGTAAATGCAACATCGCTAATATAAGAGTGATAATATAGATAATTTGTGCAAGTTTATTGAACTTTTCTGGTCATTATCATTCCCAAAACGATTTATGCAGGTTTTGTAACGCCGATTTTCATTGGACAACGGAACAGTTTATATTATTTTTGATATCAAGTTACGAATTACACAAAATGAAATCAATTGTGCTTCATTGTAAATTCGTTATAATTTATTCATAACGGCACAGTTTGTATGAATAAGGTAACAGCCGTTAGTTCTGGGACATATAACAATGACCTAATGAATAATGTCAATAATTTGCAGTATACAATTTAAGTATAATACTATCACTATTGATTCATAGGCGACACGAATGTCATCACAGAATTATTAAATCAAATCTTATTACTTTTTGTTATAAAAAACGCCTTTTAAACATTTATAGACATATTTTCAAGACCACCAACGGGACTTATCTAAGGTTGTCTTAATTGCAGGGTGGTCTCATTAGTGGATATCATAATCATAGGCTACATGTATATATACATAATTTGACAGCAGTCCATTTTGTACGTACTGTTTAAAACGAAATTAAATTTTGAACTAAAATACTGATAATGTTTTTAGCTTATTTGAAGAAATCGGAAGTCTGCTGGGCTCCATTATTAAATGTACCATTATGTATTGGTCTCGCATTTCAGAAACCCTGTTCGATCTCGAATCTCGAAGAAAAAAATATTTACAACAAAGCCACCGCTCCCGCCCCATTAGTGTAATAAGAACAATGATAGTTCTTTCATGTTATTCAACTTTTCAGTTCAAGAAGAGAAGAGCTAGGATATGGAACAAACACGTGTTTTTGAAATTTATAGTTCAAAAAGTTTCCTTGATTAAATACAAACACGTGTATATCAGGTAAAAGACTTTAGAACATTAATCATGCTGTCAGCTGACATAAATGTAAAATTAATAACACTTATAAAGATTCTGAATTTCTATATGATATAAGTGGAGAAAAGACTGAATACTGTTACATCAAAGAATCATGGTAAACAATGAATAGTACATTAGAAGCCCCCGGTTACTCTGCAGACAAAGTAACGTTTTGTAGACACAGATAATGATGACTAAATTGCTGTGTTTACTGGTTTACTGAGATGTTAGATTATCAAAATTTTACGTCGTTGATTTTTTTTGTTCTGTGTTTTGTTTGTTGTTTTTTTCTCTCTTTTTTCTCATTTTAAATAATGTCAACACTTATCTACTTTTTGAAAGAAATTATCTTTTTCATCATTATGGTAATGTGAAAAAAAGAGATATTTGTTGTTCAATCATTGATGAAGTGTTGTTTAACAACAACAAAATAACGTTGTTGATAATTCGTCATTTTGATTTTATGATTTTCTTCGTTTTGAGAGAAAAAAAACACAATACGCTTCCCAAAAATTGATCCTAAATCTGCGAAATCAACATGAAATGTTCATCCACAACTACAAATAACTTCTATATGAAATTTAAATAAACATTAAATCTGCACGAAAGTTATTTTGTAGGCATTTGATACTGTATTTAAATATTGTATCATTTGTTCATTGTAATCGGGGTTATAATGCAAAGAAGATAATTATAGTGTTATTAAAAATTTTTATTATTACATGTAATTCGGATTGTATTAAGTTTTATCAATCACAAAATGTTAAGTTTTTTTGTTTACTGGTCAACTGTTATTTTGTACGTTTTATAATATAACATGTAATAAGAGATAGTTTGTCAGTAAGCACAAAATTTTAAAAGGACTTTACTGATTTTTTTTTGACATGACGGAACTGGAAATATTTTTCCGAGATAAGTGTACCAAATGATGAAGGCCTGGTTAAATAGCTTGTATGCACTTTCTAAGCTCATTCCCTCATCCTGTTTTGTTCAAAATATCAAAACCGACACAACCTTTTTCCCTAAAATCTAGCTAACTAATGCACAAGAACCAATTTTCAATTCAATATGAGTATATATTTTGTTTCCATTTGCATTGTTTTCCATTTTAAGTTTGAAGATTTTTAAATTTTATGAGTTTAGGCCTTTGGACATGCAATGGAATTCCTTTAACATTATACATTAAACGTTTCATCAACACTAGGATTTAATGAATACTTGGAAATCATTGTTATTTATTTTCATACATCTCATCAAATTAGAGAAAAATCCATTTTACCGGATGACTGTGCTTGATTACAAGGATTAATAGAAACTATCTGCGATCTATTAAGCAGATGTACGTCACTGTAAATCAATAGTTTTCACCTGTAATTAGCAGCGATATAGGCTCTCTGCGCGTTCAAGTATTATTGTCGTGACAAACGGTTACCATGGCAACCGTCAATAATGGATTTGTTACCTGGCGCTAAAATGGAGCGATGTTTAGCTTTGTTGTTGCCGTAACTATGAACGATATACAGTAACACAAATATAAATGTAATTATAAAATTGTGTATATAAATATTATATGTATGGTAGATTCTGGTCAAATTTACCATTTAAATTGCTTAAGTTGTGTTGCCTCCCATTATATAGTTTGAGGGATTTTAATATCAAAATAAAAAAAGAAGAAAAGCTGAAGTACTAACAGTGTAGAGTGCGGTCAGATTGCACGGCTAAAGGCTTATCAGTAGATGAAGGGTAAAGGTCAAATTCAATCGGTTAACATATGATCATAAATGTGTCTAATGAACGCACTTAAATAGCCAAAAAATGTTTGAGTAATGAACAAATGCGCTTATAAAATTTTAAAAAGTAAAATATTAATGTATCTTTCGAAAACTCTGTGTCTTTGAAATATTTTGTTTGAGTATAAAACAATATCATTAAATACACGTTCTGAGTCGCGAGAAAAATCATTGAAAACTAATGGTTTTCACTAGTTCATTTTTAATTTTTTAAAGAAGTATATTTTTTAGAATTTTGAAGGAATCCATGTTCGTGCTTAAGTGTCAAAATGAAACTGTTTGGATTGGGCATTGAACTCACGCTTTTACAAAACATACGGCGAATGTTACCGGGTGATACGACCTAATTACGAAATGTCAGCGATGTATTACGGACACACTCGCTGGGGAAATAAGTAAATGCAATCAGAATATTGACAGTCCATACAAAATACTAATTTGCTTCTTTCAGAAACAGTTTTTTTTAATTAAACAATAAGTATTTGAAATGAGAATTATGATCAATCAGTTAATTGTAGACTTGTAACAATATTTAAATGTTATATTCTGTAATGGAAATATCATGTATTTTTCTTTTTTTTTTTAGAATAAATGGGAGTTTAAGTAAGAAACACTTAGTCTGAATGAATTAATTTTAACACGTTGCTTCACTTACAAAAATACATTAAGCGTTTTTCTTAAAGAATGCAATAGATAACAAATGTACTATATTTTGTATTAAATATTATATATACCCGTACCATCAGAAACTTTCGTGTGATTTTGTACATTATTTATATTCATACAAGAGGTAAAATGTTTAGGAATCATTTTGTGTCATTTTGGGATACGTGTTTGCCAACATGAGTCGCACGTGTATCTCTTTTTATTTGTTTGTTTGTTTACTTGGTTTATACGCTGACTTGAACTTATTTATGTCAATTATGTTCATACCTCGGCGGTCAGACCACCAAATAGATTTTCCTTGATAACTAACCAGTAGATACAAGTTTCTTTGCAAGTGACTGACTCCTATTCTCAGCGGTAAGAGACAAATGGCCATCAGACTTAATGTCCGAAATCAATCGTCATAGATATGTTCTGTTATATAAATGCAAAGCTAAATTAAATCTGAATTTATTTTCTGTCAATGTCAATTTTTAAGTATATTAAGTCATAGCTAGTCAATTTACAAAGTTTCTGTCACTGAAGTTCACTTCCATTCATTAGAATAAGAGGGTGCAAGTGACTTCATGTTCATTTTGAAATATACCTAGCATTTTGAATATGGCTTCTTAATCTAGTCCTGGACAACCAGCTGTTAAAGCGTGATGTTTATTAAATATTTCTATTTATGTCAACAATGTTAACGGCACATGATGCCTCAGAAATATTTTTTCTTCTATTTCTTAAGAAAGAAATGTCAATATGTCTTTAATGATTTTTAAGTAATGAACTTTAAAGCATGTTAGATGTTAAACAGCTGGAAAAGTAGCAGTGAACATGGCCTTATGTGTCGCAAATGTACAAAATGTAAGCAAAGTAGTATTATGTCTTCCAAACAAAACTATAATTCATAATATTATGTTCAATTTGCGTAGAGAGCAAATGATGCAAATGATAGCTAATGTTTATGGCCAATGAGTATATATCCTTTGTATATTTTATCAGTAACAATACACCAAAAATAAACAGTTTTTTTGTGAAATAACAATGATAGCATTTCTGAAACTGAATAGGCCTTTAATAAAACAGTTATTTTCATGTAAAATATCAAACAAAATATTGGTAAAAGAAAAAAATCACTATTTCTGTACAGTATAATATCTGGTCAACCTGTCTTACTTACAAGTATGTACATAGAAACGCAGCAAAATGATATATGTACATCCAGATGTTACCATACTCGAGTATGCGGAACTTGTTCGTAAAAAAAAAAAAAAAAAAAAAAAGTGGGCATAAAATGATATTTGAATATGTTTTCCATGATGCATTTTAACTGCTAAAATTAAGTCTAACTTTTGTTTATTTCTATGGCGTTGTATAGATGAACAAGTAATAAATACACAAGAATCTTTCCTGTGCTGTATTTGTTTGTTATGCGTTTAGCGTTTCTAACGATTCAGTTTACATTTGAGCCGCGTCACGACAAAACCAACATAATGGGTTTGCGACCAGCATGGATCCAGACCAGCCTGCGCATCCGCGCAGTCTGATCAGTATCCATGCTGTTCGCTATCAGTTTCTTTACTTGTTATAGGGTCTATAAGCGAACAGCATGGATCCTGATCAGCCTGCGCAGATGCGCAGGCTGGTCTGGATCCATGCTGGTCGCAAACACATTATGTTGGTTTTGTCGTGACGCGGCTCATTTGATTTATTCTTATTATGTTGATGAATCGATTTATCATCAGTTTTTAACTTTTTTGTTCATTTATTCATTTTATTATCTTGTTTTCTGCTTTCGAGTTTGCTTAAATGATCTGAAAATATGTCGGATAAATTTGCATAATTAAAACATTAAAAGTTTGATTCCAAAGGCCATTAATCATTCTGTAGAAAAATGACATTTTGTTGAAGTGGAAAAATACCCGACCGATATTTAACAAAACTATTTGAAATCAATATATTGCATAAAACATCTTCACACAATATTTCAATATTACATGTAAATAATACATGTCCGAAAACAGAAATTAATGTTGTTGTTGTTGTTGACATACAGCCACAATTACTTTTTGCAAATTGTTTTCAATTTCAAACAACAACAACATCAACAAACAACTTTTTTGAAAAAAGATAAATGTACTTTTGTTGTTGTTTTAATGGTAATTTTCTTATTGCCAGTGTGTGAGGTAATACTTAGTATATAAACAATATAATTATACAAGTTTATACATAAAAGATAATAAAGATTTAAAACAAGAAATAAAACAAGGAGAATAAAAACAAGATATGTTCATTTTCCATAAATAAACTAGTTAGGAACGACACACATATTCCTTCATGTTTAATTGGTTTTTTTACATTTTAATATGTTGAAAACTTTAGAATGCTTATTTCTTAAAGTCATCAAAATACTTTTTTTATAATATGATATTATTTTCATCCTGCAAAAAAGTCTTCGTTTCATTTATAGTATAGTTAAAATGATTTCTTTTTCCTTTTATCAAGCTCGGCTTTTAAAAGTGATTTGTTTTGAATAATCACTAAAAATCCATTTTCGGCAAGTAATATTAATCAAAATAATTAGATAAGTCTTGTATTATTATAAAATTCGTTCATCGTTATTATTATTTTGTCATCAAAATTATCACAATTTTGATTATTATCATGAACTTATAATGACGATAACTAACATGATAATTGACTTTTTATAATATCATGTAAATAAATGATAATAATAAAACTAGGATAAAAATGAAGATAACATTGGAGATAATAATAATGATAATTATAATAAAATTACTAAAATAATAATTAAAATGATAATAATGATAATAATAATAATGATAAAAATAAAAGTAATAATAATAATAATAATAATAATAATAATAATAATAATAATAATAATGATGATGATAATGATGATGATGATGACGATGATAATGACGATGATGATGATGTTATAATAAAAATAAAGATAATAATAAAAAAAATAATAATAATAATTATTATAATAATGATGATTATGATGACGATGATGATAATGATGGTGATGATGTTATAATAATAATGATAATAATAATAATAATAATAATAGTAATAATAATAATAATAAAATAATTTATAACAATAACAATATAATAATAAGATGATGATGATGATGATAACGACAACTATGATGATGTTATAATAATAATAATAAAAATAATAATAATAATAAAAATAATAATGATAATAATAATAATAATTATTATTATTATTTTTTTATATAAATAATAATAATAACGACGACGACGATGACGACGACGACGATAACGGAGTTACCTCTTGGGCTTCAAAAAATAAAAATAAAAAAAAATGACGACGACGACGACGATGATGATGATGATGATGAATTATAAGAAATATTAACTATAATAAGTGGACTAATAATGTTAATCAAAATAATAAGTTATTAAATAAGTATGCTTTAACAATTACGTTACGTTAATGTATATATTAAGTATTAATACTGATAATTGGTGAAATATTCAAAGTGATAATAGTACATTTTTTTCTATAATAATTCAAATCATAATTTATCAGGATTATTTCATGTTAAACACATGCTTACATAATTCGCTAATAAGAATCAAGCAAAGAAACGACATTTTAAACCAATTCTTACACCTCATTTAGCAATATTTACGTTTTAATACCGCTTCCTTGTAACAATAATATCTATTCTAAAAATAGTCATAGGTAGATCGACACGAACTTTTTTTTCTTTAGTATAATAAAGACACTTTAACCTATATAAAAAACAACAAAAATCAACTTACCACATCAAAAAGTATAATTCTTGATATATCCGTAACCTTTCTTTATCAAACTGCGAAAAAAGAAAACTATCTCGCGTTAATTTTTTTCTTCTTTTCTTTCTAATTCCAAACACTATTTTAATGAAAGAAAACACTTTAATTTACTTCCTTTAACATTTGAATACACACGAGTTAAACTTTAATTCCGGAAACATTAGTCCCTTTAAATTGAATCCGTTCCTCCGAGAATTACCAACTGTAGCCTTATAGAGATCATCCGTGTTAGGAAATGCCGTAAAAACGAAGTAGAGTCGCGAGTTAGCTTTCCATATATTGATCTGTATATGACAGGCGCTTGTTGCCGCAAAAGCTTTCAATAACCAGTCTTTGTATACGCGCGAAACATCTTTAATATTTACTGATTGAGTGATGCCACGTTCTTTGTACAGGAGGTCAGCGATGTTTTGTCATATCAAAAAGTGTAGAAAATTGGCATTCAGAATAAAAAAGATCAATAACTTATCACGTTATCACTTCATTCCGCGGCTTTTCGATAGTTTATATATATACCGCGTATTACGGTTTATGTTAAATTTGATAACAGAATGGTTTTATTTGAATTGATGCTAAAGCGAAAAAAAATAATTTGAAACAGCTAGTTTTAAGAATATTTTCACTTAGTACTTTAGTTTTAATTGTATTTTTTAAAGATTATTTATCATGTTTCCCAACATTAATATATAGATAGCGGTAGGAGAAATAATGTATTATCATTTTGTAGGCCATTACACCTGGCCAAAGAAAAGCAAATTGTATTCAAAGGTTTCTCGTGAAATACAAAAATAAATAAATAAATAAATAAATAAATAAATTAATTAATTAAATTAAATAAATAAGTAAATAAATAAATAAAAAGATAAATAAATAAATAAATAAAATGAATAAATAAATAAATAAGTAAATAAATAAATGAATGAATAAATGAATGAATGAATGAATAAATAAATAAATAAAAAACATAAAAAATAAATAAATAAAATGTATGTATAAATGCATGAAAAAATATATTAATCAATCATTAATCAACAAACAAACAAACCAACAAACAAACAAATTGATAATACATGTTACATAAATCAAGAAATAAGCAGGTATTTTTTAAAATCTATTGATTCGATTTTGATAAAAAAAATGGAATTAATATTCATAATATCCTCCGGATCACGGCTGAAGGACAGTTTTAATTTGGAAATTATCAGAGCACAGTTCAGCCACCGCATCTTTTCAGGATAGGCTGTCAAGCAGTTAAACAGTACCAATTATTTTCACTTTCACAAGGAATTAAATATATGTGCATACCAGAGCTGTGGTACAGTACAGTGCGATATATCTTACGCTTTAACAATTGAGCTAAGCGGCGGGTGGTCAACCAATAATTTAACTATTTCCCCTTCTTTTTTCACTAGTTCCCCGTCTTTTTAACCTGAAGCAACCCATTCAAAGTTAAAAGGCTTTTCAAATTAAGAATGAAAAATAAAGAAAGAAAGAAAGAAAGAAAGAAAGAAAGAAAGAAAGAAAGAAAGAAAGAAAGAAAGAAAGAAAGAATAAAGTAAACTAAAATGAAATAAAATAAAATAAATAAATAAACAAAAAAGCTACATGTACCTACACTATAGAACCGGATGTATAGACGGGTTTAGCCTCAAATAGCTGCCAAAGACTAATTTATTCCGGTTGGAAAATTCCACCAATCCTTGAGGACTCTGTGTGTGTCAGAATTTATTAGCTTGTTCTTGTTCTTGATAACTATATAGAGGATATTTGTTTGTTTGTGTGTAAGATGAAATAAAATTACATCTTACACAATAAACAAACAAATTTTCTTTTTATTTTATGCTTAAAACAAGTTAAAACGAAATTTCCTTGATATTAACTATGATATTAAAATCTGTTTCCCCACTGGTAGCCTTTATTATGTACATGTATTGGTCGAATTTCTCATAAAATACAAGAGGTTTTGGGCTGAGAAATAAGTTCGATAATCAACGGTAAAAGGCGGTGATACTATTCATTTCATTAAAAAAATATGAATGATCGATTGTTTTAATAATAAAAACAAACAATGATAGTAGGAGAAAGAAAGATTATTAAAAAAAGAATTGTCAATGACCAATAAATGTGTGATTATTTTTTAGTAAGTACTATTTTATTTCCGAAAAAAATGACAAAAGGAATAAATAAATAAGAAAAAATAATAATAATAAAAAAAAACAAAAAAACCGGGTGAAAAGAGAGATCGATGGATGGGTGTTCTCATGAACTTATATTCACGTGGCAAGCTCCGTTATTATAATACATATTTTTAAATTTACTTTCTCATATTGAAATAAAAAAATCGTATGTCTGGTCAGTGTTACTTATATTATAATAATTAAAACATCCAAATTCATATGACTGGTCAGTGTTTATCAAGTAAATAGGTTCAATTTGCATGAAATACTGTTTATTTATTCTCCTTTATTCTGCAACATAAAAGTCAAAATACCCGGTAAACAATGAGCCATGCAGTATTTAAGACATACAAGAAGATAGTATTGCTATTTGTTCACACCAACAGTGTAACATAGATATGCGACTTTCCTTAATTGAATACCGATCCAATACCGTTAAAGCCGGTGCTTGGGCCAAAAGAGGTGTTTATATTTCACATTTTCTCTCTCAAAGAGACCCAACCAAACCGTGTCTGCAATTTTCATACAATATTATTTTCATCGTTTCCATCTTTTCAAGCTTTAATCATGTAGAAACAGAAAATGTTCCCCTCGTGCATTTTTTCAGGTTTAAGCGGCAAAGTAAGTAGAACCACTGACCTTCCGTTAGATCGCTGAAATTATTAAAAAAAACTAGTAACTACCCAACAGAACAAATTAAGTAATAAATTAATTGATTACATAAATTTCATATTCTATATGCCTAATAGCAGATCTTCGTTTTTGTTAAGATTATTTTCAGATGTTTCCGTTTTACAAGAATTGATTTATGTCCTAATGTCCTGATTTCATTCAAAAGCACGTGTTGATTGCATAGTATATGGAAAACCTATCACCACATTCGGCAACTGTTGACTAGCACCTTATCCAAGAATGTATTAAGAGATATATCTTGGGAGAATTTGATAGTAATTGCGTGAACATCTACTATAAATAACTAGAAAAAGAACAGAACCCACAAAGAACGTACTTAACGGCAAAAGTAAACTGCTTCAGACTCGGTTTGATTAACCCTGTCATCGGCGGTATTAACTAGTGGTTTACGAACCGTAGCACCGTCCAAAGCAACATTTAACAATTAAACATGAATGTGATAATAAATGTATAAAAATACGGATAATTATGTTTATACATGTTATACGGCGGTTATGATGGAACCTTCAATCTAACTTGCAATGTCATTCCATGAAAGGTGGCGTATAGTCTCCAACTAGAATAAAGCGTGTACCTTGCTCTGATGATGGTAATTTCTTTGTATAAACCAACGATGCAATATAACCGCTTTGTGTACTCTTACTACATTTTCTTTTAATAAACAACTTTTATCATCAATCCTTTGAGGAAAGGCACAACGTCAGTCTGTGGTGGTCCGTACATTAGCATGTTTGAAGATGATAAAGTGAACACTTATCGTATTGTCACGTAGAAATGGCGGACTGTAACATGATGACCTTTAGTTACAGTGTTTCCAAGTACAAAACATTGAAAAACCTGGTATCAACTTATTAAAACAATTTAGATGCTCTAGTGACATTAGAAAAGATCACGCACTCATTGATCTAGTTTTACTTTTCGAAACCGTCGGCTATTTTACGGATGGCAAAGAGTAACGATTTTTCATACGCTGATTTTCAACGCAGTTTATGTGGCAAAAATGTACGCTTTCGCGACATGTGAGTTTGTTTGTAGTATCGATGTAACAATATATCATTTGAATGCTCCTAGCAGAACGTAAACATCAAGCAGTTTCATATTATTTACTTAAATATCTCGATAGATAAATATATCGCATATTTCATATCCCCTCTTGGAGTTATTTGATCGGAAAATCAAATCATATGCTTGCACTAGTTTAAATGACCAGTGTCTTGATTTCATTAATGATTGAGTGTAGCATAAACTAGAGGTGGCATGTTTCGGCAATGACAATTCCGGGAAACTTTAAATGCACCCGATTGATAATACAATAGTCATGCTTTGCTTTTACTTTTCCATGTTAAAAAGTGTCCATCTTTAAATTTGGGCGAAACCATTCATCGTTTAAGGAACATTTAAAATAATATATTGACAGAAGTGGGCATGCCTTTGGGTAAAGTGTTGCCGCTACTTCTAATAGATTAATGATGAAAGGATGCTTACCACGTGAAGGAAACAATGGCTTGACTTGGACGAGTATTGAACCCATAACATTACAAGTGGGACGCGTTAGGACTTCCCTCAACCAAGCCAATGATTTGCTTTTAAAAGGTTATGGATAATATATATAAGGTGTTCCGATTTTTTTTATTATAACTGTAAAATGCTCGCTCCAAAAGTTTCGACAGTTTAAAATGACAATTAATGCACATTATTTGAAATAATTCAAATCCGTATAAGCTTATCTTAAGTAAATGTACATAATAGGCAAACAATTTAAGTATGAACATCTTTTGTGCAACGATCTTACATCTTAGTCTTAAACATACCTTGACTGTCAAATATGGCCAATATAATTAAAAAAAACTATTCAACAACAAGTATTTTAGATATACATTGTATGTGTTTTACCGTTCTAATATTGTTTTAATAATAAGTCACAATACTGTGAAATCGTTTGCTATAATTAAAATGAAGAACGTTATTTACGGATAGATATACGGGCGTTCGTCCTGGATTGACATTATTGGGGTATTCCATGTTCATCTTTGATCCCCATAAGCAATATGATTAAATTGTATGATTTTGAAACAACGATGACCATAATTGTTACATTACGATGACATGGTGGTTAAATAATGATGGCACGACGGTTAAAACAACGATTGCACTATGTTTAAATCACTAGGTTATGGTAGTTAAACAACGATGGAACAAACGTTTCAACAACAATGACACGATATTTAACTCATGACAGCACGATGGTTTAATCACAAGGGTATGGTGATTAAGCAACGATAGCACGACGGTGAATACACCTTGGCACAACTTTACGAATTCCATATTGTTCTTTTATACTGGATATTTTTTAAGTTTTTAACATAATATGAATTATTTCCATAGTACGATTATACAATATTTAATCTCCCTTGAACAATATATTGTAGAATCACCCCATCTCCGCCGCAACAAAAATAATTAAACAAATAAATAAATAAATAAATAAAGAATGTTACTTTGTAGAAGTAGTACTGCATTTAGAACTGATAACAAGTAGATAGAATTTTATTCTAAGAATGCAAAAACCCTTTTCTATTAGTTGATATATTTTCCGATAGAAGTAAGCAATATTTCGCTGTTGGTAGTTTACAGTTAATGTACAGTTCTGGTGTAAATTAAAGTTAGAGGGCGTTCGTTGCCAAACAAAATTCTAGACATGTAAAGTCCTCCTTTTGAAAACTACTTTTGAAAATACGATTGTGTATGTCTATCATTTTTTATTGTATTCGTCAACAGCAAATAATATGCCTCTTAATCCAATCATTTAATTGAAGGTACCCGCTTTTAAATAACACGTTTACATGCATATCTTAACACCTGACCTAACATGGAAAGCAACAACAAATTTACAAGCTCGTATCTTCCATTTCATACAATACATAAGCAAGTTTGCACACTTGTACCTCAGATATATATAAATGAAATGTATAACTCGTATACAGAAAAACAGTTTTAAGAAAACATTTTTCCAGTTGTAAAACTACAAGAATACGTTTACACAGTAAAATGTTTAATATAACAAACACACAAAGTTAAATGATTTTAAGTCATGCATGACGCCCGCCCCTCTTTGGGTATTTTAGTGTCAACGTACTCTTGTAGTTTTACAACCGGAAACACGTTTTTCTGTATTCGAGTTTTACATTTCAATGGTATATCTCAGGTACAGATAGCTATCTAAAAGTGTGCAAACTAGCACATGTATGTATGCAATGGAAGATACGAACTTGTAAAAATGTTGCTGTTTTCAATGTTAAGTAAGTTGTTAATTTAAGATAGGCAGGAACCTTAAATTAAAAGATTGGATTAGAAGGCATATTATGTGCTATGCACGGGAACAATAAAAATGGTAGGCATACAAGCTAGCATTTTCAAAGGAACACTTTACATGTCATAAATTTTGGCAACGAGTGCCCTCCATAGTACATGACCAAAGGAATAATTTGATGATCAATCACAACGAATTCACAGTTAACTGCTCTACTTATTCAGCTTGCTTCCGTTAAGTTTTGCGTTTTATTTTGTTCAGATATTGTTTATAAGAAACAAGAGTAATAGAATTAAATTGGATAATTATCACGGCATTTTATCAAAATAATTTTAGGAAAGTATAGATGACCAACTACTTATACTAGTATTGCTCTATTAAATCAGCAGTGGTGCATATTTATTCTTTTTTATTTCTTTATGCATCAGTATTTCTACATAAAAGTCAATATAGTTTAGAATTAACCATAACTCACGTCTTATCCTAGACAAATGATGATAGTTCACTGATTGTACTCCTCCTTTATTGAAACAGCAGACGCAGATCAATTTTCTCCTGATTTTTGTAGGTGGTAGATAGATGTGTGTTTGTTTGGTTTGATTTTACGACGCACCAACTAAGTTTAGGTCATATGGCGCCGTTAGAGGAAAGACGATGTTTGCTAACCTCGGGTGTAACAACTTTACATCAGGGGTCACAACAATCTCACCTCTGGAGCTAAGATATGCAAAAACTCAGTAATTCGAGCCCATTTAGTCGCCTCTTGCAGATCTCGCATAGATACACTGTAGCTTCATTATGATGCACCAACCTTTAAAGGCAACCCAAGCTACAGGTGGGTGTGGTTGGTTAGGAATATAGGTATGTAAGAAAGTGACTAGTTGAGAATGAAATATATTGAACTAGGAGCTAGTCGGATCTGATATAGGTGTTGCAGCAGTGTACGAGTCTTACAGAATCTGTAATGTTCTCAACAAAATATAATGCCTTCTTTATATTACATTCTTTGCCTTTTTGACAGAACTACCTATTTTACTCTGAACATGAAAATGAAGTAAGATAAGGCGCAAAATGTTTTTGATAAAGATATTTTGGACTCTGAAAAAGACAACAAAAAATGATTAGCTTAAATTCGATAATGATATCACGTGGTTCAACCTTGGTTTCAAGTTCATTGGATATATTTTATAAGCCTCATTAATCTCATTAGCAGCTAACATTCAACGTAGCTAGATTATTAGAACGACTTCAATGCGGTATCATATCAATCTAATGTTAAAGGTTTATAGCCTGAATACCTTTTAAATTAGAGAAATTGTATTTCAAAAGTATTAAAACTGTAACACTTTTTGGATCAATGAGGCATTTTCGCTCAATTTTGAATGTTCTACAATTCTGATTATGTAAGCAAAATATGTACTTGAACACGACCGTCATTTTATATCGATCAGGTTTGTCTTCGTCGTCTCAAGGACAATAAATGTCATTGTTTTTACAAAATATCATGACAAAGTTTAAAGCTTAATGTGAATTCAATTACCATTCCATTCTGGTGTACGTATTATGTAATATAATTCCTATGAAAACAGTGGTAAATTATACGACTAAATTGAATGTCTTTGCTCATTGTTTACTATAATAACGTAATTTTGAATTTTAAGTCGAGGCGGAAAAGTCACTTAAATAGAAAAAAGAAAGATAAAATAGTGTACTATAAATTATCTGTTTTTATTATGTTGTTCCTCGTAAGTCAAATCTAATGTTATCAAAAATGTATACACCTTCTTTTTCCTTCTAAAGGACATGAAAGTCAATTGAATTTTAAATATATATAGATATTTTTTTATTTGAAGGTTGCACACACAAAATCAAATTTAGAAAAAGACTTATTAATAAGTTGATATAATAACGTAATTTTGAATTTTAAGTCGAGGCGGAAAAGTCACTTAAATAGAAAAAAGAAAGATAAAATAGTGTACTATAAATTATCTGTTTTTATTATGTTGTTCCTCGTAAGTCAAATCTAATGTTATCAAAAATGTATACACCTTCTTTTTCTTTCTTAAGGACATGAAAGTCAATTGAATTTTAAATATTTTTATATAATTTAAATATATATATATATCAAAAAGTCAGCTACGTATACACTCGGCCACAGCGGCCACAATTAGGTATTGACCTACGTTGGCACTCACTGTTTTCGAATGAAAACGTCACATATCCTTGTTTATTTGTTTTATTAGATATTAAGACACAAAGAGACTGATAAGGTCTTACAACTACTTTTATGGTGGATACACATCTCAGGTGCCCCTCCGTACATAATGATAGGCATGCACAAATTCGAAATGAAATGCGGTTGAGAATGAATCGTTGTATGTCTTATATGTCGTATGTTAAATTTTTATAACACTTGTAGTTGAGGATTGATCAAAGGCAAGTAAAATACACTAAGGATGCCAAAGCAATTCCTTACAAACATTTAACAGTCCAAAGTCGAATGTTTGCATAATGTAGCAAAACCACTAATTCAAGGACGAAGACAAAAAAATGATTGTTTCATTGGTTTGTTTAACGGGACGACAACACACAAACCGGCAGTTTCCTATCTCTGTTCGTTAAATATATAATTATATTCTCCCACGCCAGACAGTGTACATATGGTTTTCTTTCTTTATTATTTCCAGCTGCACTTGTTTTCACATAAATGTCAATATTATTTGGATTAAACCATAAGACATGTCTCATGTCAGATATATGGTAGTAATTCATTAATTTGATTCCTGGTTGGTAATTAATCCCTTTCCAAAATGTATGATAAAAAAGAGACATTGTCTCAACTATTATTATGGTAAATTGATTTTATACATGAAGTGAATACGAAAAAAAAATAAATGCATTTGTTCCACACATTCCCAATTGTTGTTTAGTTTTGTGGAGATCATATCTATTTGTTGGGCAGAATTGTTGTTATATCTTAAAAACAAACATAATTATTTGTGAGGAGACAGTAATTCTTATTTGGCACAATTATATAAATCCTAAACAAGAAGCTCATTTTACCAATTTAGATGAGGCTCTCATATTTGCAGAATAACGCATAGTAATGAACCTGGTCCACTTCCTAAATGTTAGGATGTAAAATGATAGAAATGGAAATCATGTTACTTTATCTTATATCAAACAATATATTCTATGAAGAAACAACTCACAAAAGTTGAAAAGTGAAATGATACAGATACAGTCTGCTAAAACAATGTAACATCACTGCTTAAGCCCAAAACAACCGTATTTCGGGAAACCCTCCCGTCACTAGGTTAGCCCTCGTCGACCCTTAGGTTCAATGAACAAAGGAATGTGGACATGATTGTATCTCTGTTATGATGATCTGATTAACGAAAACCTACACAATTCTCAATCACAACTCTACCTGTCTTTTTGATACTGTTTTCCCTACACGCAGCTTTTATTTTGCCAAATATCCGTATCATCCAGTTGCATAACTGTTTGATCAAAGATTTGACCCAATGCTTATATAATAAATATATTCATCAATGATATTATTCAAGTAGTTCAATTATGTGGAAAACCACAGCGGCATCTACAACGTATTATTTAATAAATATTACCTCCTACATTATGAAACCTTTACCACGTACACATTTCATTTTGATATAGGACTTAAAATACATCAGATGATAAAGGTTAACCTTTCTTGTACTTAAAGGAAAGTTTATTGTCCATGCACAAGTGCCCATTAGCCTGATATAAACGTATTTTATCTATAAGTATTTTTTTCTTTTTTATCGTACAAGCAACACTTCTTCGAAGCATTGAAATAATCACGCCTTGACCATTTTACTGAGAAACAAAATTTCCTTCTGTACAAATTGAGAATTATTTTTATGTATTTCAGCTGTCTACTAACTATATAATTAGGTCGGTAGAAATCTGAAATGTGTTTGATTTGATGGAACTTTTGCAAGTATTTCAGGTAAAACAGGAATTTGACTTTTTCAAAGTTACGTTAAACTTTTGATAAACTGTACGAGTACAGTGTATATTATTTGTTTTACCAATGAACAAACATTATATCATGTTGAACAAGAAGAAAAAGAATTGTTGTCGATTACTTTTGTATTTCAGCTGTTTAAATGTTCTATTAATGAACGTTTGTTTGTTTACTTAACACAGGCACAGTATAGCTCATTTAGCGACATTGCAGCTTAACTGGTGGAGGGAGACCTCAGGTGTCCTTCCGTGCATTATTTCAGGCACGAACGGGCACCTGAGTAGCACCACCGACGTTCCGTAAGCTAGCTGGATAGCTTCTTCATATCCAAAGTCTATGTCAGGATTCGAACCCAAAGCGATGAGGGGCAATGAAAGTTTGTATCTTGTTGACTGAAAGAGAATAATTGAATTTCTGTTCCTTCAGTTTTGAAATTCAATCAAATAAGCATAATGTAACTATCACCAAAGTGTATAAAAGAGTACCGTATATCATTTTGTTATATGCTACGTATCCAACATAATTAAAACGCTGTTCGTTGAACCAAATCATTCATTTCTATTGCAGACCTTTAGCTTGGAATTTAAATATGAAAACTGACCTTCTGTTAGCTCGCTGACATTATTAAATCAAAGCAAAGAAGGCGCTGAATGTGTTCGAGTTTCAGAATGCCAGAAAGGTGAAGTTTGTGAGATTATAAACCAATTTGTTTTTGCATAGTTCCATCAATTCTGTTTCCAGTGTTATAATTGTAGTAAATTCGCTATAAGGCTAATTGCAACACTGTAATTCAATTCAATGTTTATTTGGCTGAAACATTAAAAAAGTTGCCTTTACTGGATTTGAACTCCAGACCTGTCGCTTTCTAAACGAGCGTGTAACCCCTCGACCACGGGGACGTTAACAGCCTGAAGAAAACCACATCATTCTAAATTAGGGTTTGAAACCCTTATCAATTTCGAGATGTTTTGTTCACGGTAAACTTGTTTTTTAACACTGATGTAGATAATTATGGAGCTTGATATAAGCATGTATATCTGTAAAGAGTTAAACAATATTAGAAATATTCGACTTATCGCTAACTATTTTTTCTTTCCCGAGAAGACTTGAAAATCAATGCGCCTGTTATTTGACAATCTTGACGCAGTGATCTCTCCTTATTTTTCGGCGTTAGTGTACTTTTAAAGGGAAGCAACCGCTTCGAGGAGTTCGGACTACTTTCGGTGTTTGCAAATAAGTATATAAGGCCATTATTTGATTGGACTGACGACCAAAACAAATTAAAACTAATAATTATCCAACAGAACAAGTTAAGTTATAAATTAATTGATTACATAATTTTTATATTTTAGATGCCTAATGTTTGTTAAGATTATTTTCAGATGTTCCAGTTTTACACAAATTGATATATGTCCTGATTTCATTCAAAAGCACGTGTTGATTGCATGTGATTGCATGTGGTAAACCTATCATCACATTCGGAAACTGTTGACTAGCACCTTATCCAAGAATTTATTAAGATATATATCTTGGTATATTTGATAGTTATTGCGTGAACATCTACTAAAATAACTAGAAAAAGAACAGAACCCACAAAAAACGTTCTTAACGGCACAATTAAACTGCTTCAGGAGCCTGTTCATCGGCGGTAACTAGTGGTTTACGAACCCTAGCACCGTCCAAAGAAACATTCAACAATTAACATGTATGTGATAAAATGTATAAAAATACGGATAATTATGTTTATACATGTTATACGGCGGTTATGATGGAACCTTCAATATAACGTTCTATGTCATTCCATGAAAGATGGTGTATAATCTCCAAATCGAATGAAGCGTGTACCTTGCTCTGATGATGGTTATTTCTTTATATAAAGTAATGATGCAGTATAACCTCTTTTTGCACTCTTACTACATTTTCTTTTACTTAACAGCCTATGAAATCAATCCTTTAGGAAGGACACAACGTCAGTCTGTGGTGGTCCGTATATTAGCATGTTTGAAGATGATAAGTGAACACTTATTGTATTGTCACGTAGAAATGGCGGACTGTAACATGATGACCTTTAGTTACAGTATTTCCAAGTACAAAACATTGAAAAACCTGGTATCAACTTATTAAAACAATTTAGATGCTCTAGTGGCATTAAAAAAGATCACGTACTCAGTGATCCCGTCTCACTTTTCGAAACCGTCGGCTTTATTTTCGGATGGCAACGAGCAACGAATTTTGATTTTCTGATTTTCAAAGCAGGTTATGTGGCAAAACTGTACACTTTCGCGGCTTGTGAGTTTGTTTGTAGTATCGATGTAACAATATATCATATGAATTCTCCTATTAAAACGTAAAAAATCAATTAGTTTTATATTATTTACTTTAATATCGCAATAGATAAATATCTTGCATATCTCATATCCCCTCTTGAAGCTATTTGATCGGAAAATCAAATCATATGCTTGCATTAGTTTAAATGACCAGTGTCTTGATTTCATTAATGATTGACAGTAAAATAAACTATAGAGGTTGCATGTTTCGGCATAGAGATTTCCAGTGAACATTAAATGCACCGATTGATTATACAATAGTCATGTTTTGCTTTTACTTTACCATGCAAAATTGTCCATCTTTCAATTTGAGCAAAACAATTCATCATTTTAGGAAACATTTAAAAACAAGAGCACCGCTAGGCGGAGCAATAGATGCCCGAAAGAGATTTTTTTTAGTAAAGATGAAGCATTTGTCAGACATTGAAATTAAATAAAGTATTACCTCCTTCAATTAACAATCTTATGAAGTTTAAATATTGTGGTCCAAATGGAACTTAAGTTATGCCCCGGAAACTGTTTTCAGTTTTAAGGTAATAGTGACCTTGACATTTGACCTTGTGACCCCAAAATCAATTGGGTTCTAATATGGACAATCATTCTATGAAGTTTCAACACTGTGGGCCAAATGGAACTTAAGTTTTGCTCCGGAAACTGTTTTCAGTTTTAAGGTAAAAGTGACCTTGACCTTTGACCTTGTGACCAAAAAAACCAATAGGGGTCTTCTACCTAATATGGACAATCATTCTTTGAAATTTGAGCACTGTGGGCCAAATGGAACCTAAGTTATGCTCCGGAAACTGTTTTCAATTTAAAAGTAAAATTGTCCTTGACCTTCGACCTTGTGACCTTAAATCAATAGGGGTCTTCTACCCAATATAGACAATCATCCTATGAAAATTGAAGACTGTAGGCCAAATGGGACTTAAGTTATGCTCGGAAACAGTTTTCTGTTATAAGAAAATAGTGACCTTGACCTTTGTCTTTGTGACCCCAAAATCAATAGGGGTCTTCTACCCAATATGGACAATCATCCTATGAAGTTTGAATATTTGGTGGGTCAAATGGAACTTAAGTTTTGCTCCGGAAACCAAATTGCTAACGGACGGACATCCGTACTAACTTTCGATATTTAAGAGGCAAATCAGCTCATAAACTACACCTGGACGTAAGTCCATAAGCTGAATTTAGCTCATAAAAACAAAAATTAGCTCACAATGTGAATTTTATGAGTTTTGTTCTTTTTTTAACTACGGAATGAAGCTCATAAATATCAAATGTTTGCTCGGACAGACGGACGGACGGACGCCAGTGGGTATAACATAATATGCCCGAAATTCTTTCGGGCATATAAAAATGTATTGACAGAATTTTTCGTGTCTTTGGGTAATATGTTGCCGTTTTACTTATAGTAAAATGATTAAAGGATGCTGGTAAAAGTTTTATTACCATGTTCTCAAGGAAAAAAACGGCTTGACACGGTCGAATTTTCAACCAATAAAATTACTAGTGGGACGCGTAAGTCACACAACCACGCCAATAATTTGCTTTTAAAAGGTTTTGTTTATCATATGTAAGGTGTACCGTTTTTTTTTATTAAAACTGTCTATATGCTTGCTCTAAAAGTTTCGATAGTTCAAAATAGCGATTGACGCAATATTGAAATAATCAAATTCGTGTAAGCTTATATTTGTAAATATATATTATGGGCAAAAAAAGAAGAAAGTATTAAACATAATCTTGTGTGCATCGATCTTATATCTTAAAATTCTTTAAAACTATAGGTTACTTGTGTGTCAAATATGTTATCCTAAAAAAACTTTTCATTGAAAATACATTGTATTGACCCGTTCATTATATTGTTACAATTATAAGTCGGGATAGTGTATGAAGAATTTTTGTTAACTGATAGATATACGGGTTTCCTTTCTGAGTTGACATTACGGGGACACATGTATTCCTATGATCTTCTTTAATCTCTTAAACCAAGAAGAAACCAATGTGAAGCAATATCATTAAATCGCATGATTTTGAAACAACGATTGCTATAATTGTTTGTTTGTTTGATTGGTAAGTCACATCGACACAGTATAGGTCATATGGCGATGTTCCAGCTTAATTGGTGGAGGATGACCTCAGCTGCCACTCTGTGTGATATTTCATATTTTTAGAACCACCAACGTCACGTAAGCAAGCTGGATAGGGCTAGAATTGTTACGGTGGTTAAATCCTTATGGCACGATGTAAACAACGATGACACGAAGGTTAAAAAAACGATGACACGATTGTTAAACAACGATGACACTATGGTTTAATCATGAGAGGATGGTGAAAACACGTTGCCACGATAGTTAAGTTGCGATTGTGCATGATTGTGTCAGCACAACATTCGGCATATCTTGCACTGTCGATTTTACGAATATTGATCTAAATGTTTTGCTGGATGGTCCTTAAATTTTAAACATAAATTATTGAAGTTTAAACAATGTTGTCGTTTTTTATACATGAATATGCTGTAAGTGATTGAGGCGTTGAAAGCAAATAACGATTGGAAATAAATCGGACAAAGATATACAGTACGACCTCTGCATAGCTAATCTCTACAATGTTCTTTTTACAACGACGATAATATCAATTCTTTCCAAAGTACGACTACAGAATCTCGTAAGAAAGCCCAACGCGACAAAATTGAAAATGTTGCAGACTTGGTTTGATTAAGCCTGTTCATGGACGGTACTGGAAAGTGCAAGTTACCGTCCACGTCCTCTAGCACCGGCTTAAGCAGAATTTGACACTTAAACTACAAAAATGGTGAAATTTTGAATTTAGAGAAATCCGCAGACGTGTTCATATTGCGATTATCATGGAACCTTCAATGTGACATAGTAGTGCCATTCCATGAAAAGCGGCGTATGGTCCCCAAGTAAAAGTGTGCGTCCGCCCTAAACAAGAAAACAATATGCGAAACTAAATAAAATAAGGTCTTTTTTGTTGTGTTCAAATTTTGTGTTTTATAAGAAACAAGAATTATTGAATGTAATTGGATAATTATCACTGCATTTCAACAACATGATTTTAGGTAAAAATAGATGACCTACTACTTATCTTGGTTTACTAAATAAGCCAGTGGTGCATTTTTTTAAAAATTCCTTTCTTAATTCCCGTATGTAGCAGCATTTCCACATAAAAGTCAATATAGTTTAGAATTATTCATATGTCGCGTCTTATCTTAGACAAAAGATGATAAGTCATTGATTGTACTCCTCCTTTATTGAAACAGCAGACACAGATCAGTTTTTCCTGATTTTGTAGGTGGTCGATGGATGTGTGGTTATGTATTTCTTTCTTTGGTTTGGTTTAATGGCGCACCAGCACAATTTACGTTATATGGTGCCGAAACAAGAAAGAAAAACAAGAATAAAGATCAACAAGGCAAAGGCAACGTTCACAGGACGCATCCCCCGACACTTTAAAAAAATATTATTTTTTTGCTAATTTCGGGTGTAAAGCAAAACTAAATGTCAAAACCGCCTCACCTCTGGAACCAAGAGATACATAGACTCATTAATTTGAACTCATTTAGTCGCCTCATACGATCTAGCAGATACCCGGTAGCTGCAATAATGATGCCTCAACAAATAAAGGCAGCCCTCAGTCACAAGCAGGTGTGGGTATGTAGGTTTATAGATATATTTTTTTCAATTGAGAAAGAAATAAATTTGACGTAGGGCTAGCGGCCGGATCTGACATAGGTTTAAAAACTGATTCCTAGTCCATTTTTTCATCGTGTCGTGTTTAAAATCAGGTAGTTTTGAGTAAAATTTCCAAATTATTTGCTAATTTGCACGTAATGACCTGATTATAATTATGTAAATATGTATGGCAAGGATGAAAAACAGAAAGGAACAGGTCAATGCGTGTGAATAGGCAAATAATTTGGTAATCTTACTATAAACTATCTGATAACAAACAAGGGGAGATGAAATATGAAGTATGGATTAGTTTTGACACATACAAGATGTAAGGCAAGCTTAATCATTAAAGTTATTTAAGCACCTCAAACTCATTTTTAAAGATGAAAATTACCATTTTTGACGAGCGTTTTTCTGTAGTTATATACAAAATTTAATGTTTTCCGACGAACTTCGCTACAGTTATCACAAGAACTGCTGACAATATATCATACGAGCTCCCTCTCTAATGTAACAGTTCCCACCTCGTGATATGGGGAGCAATATGCTTTTGATTTAGATAACATGGACTCTGAAAATGACAATGAAATTCATCAGGTTGTATCCAATATTGATTTCACGTGGTTCAACGTTGAAAGTTAATTTGTTTAATTTTATAAGCATTTATTTATCTCATTTAGAGACAATATATAGCGTAACTAAACCGAGTTGGATGCGGTATGATATCAATCTAATGTTAAAGGTCAATAGCCTGAATATCTTTAAAGAACTTGTATTTAAAAAGTATTAAAACTATTTCACTTTTTTGGAAATATGAGGCATTTAATGAAAATAGCTTTAAACAGTATTAAAACATTTACTCTCTTTGGATTAATGAGGCAATTCCGCTTAATTTTGAATATCCTACAATTCTGATTATGTAAGCAAAATATGTACTTGAAAACGACAGGCATTTTATATCGACCAGGATTGTCTTCGTCGTCACAAGGACAATAAATGTCATATTTTTTTTATAAAATATCATGACAAAATTTATAGCTTAATGTGAGTTCAATTACCATTCCTTTCTGGCGTTCGTAGTATGTAATGTAATTCCTATGTAATTCTTATGAAAACAATGGTAAATTATACGACCAAATAAAATGTGTTTGCTCATTGTTTACTCTAATAATTGCAATTTCTAATTCTAATGCAAG
>NW_026862768.1:0-7172 GCF_026571515.1 Ruditapes philippinarum | reverse complement strand
CCCAAAATTTGTTATGCAGAAAGCAGGGTATTGAATATATTTTTAAAGTGAATTTTTGGAGTTTTTTCCCAAAAAAATGCTTTTTAAATTTGTCTCTGGGGTCTTTATATATCTAGAAACCAAACCCTGTTGTTTGTGTAATGGATTGTCCATTTTTTTAAATTTGGAAATTTCCATTCAAAGTAAAAATTTTTTCCCAATTTTCCCAAAAATTTACCAAAATTTTGAGAAAACCAACAGTTTAGAGCTTGGTGATATGTGGGGATTTTAGGGGCCCGGGGTTTATTTTAAGGGCCCAAAAGGCAAATTCACAACCATTCCCCAAAAAGGGAATTAAAGGTTATGTAAGACTTAACCCAAAAAAACAAGTGCCTTTTATGCTTAAATGGAAAACCTGAGTGTGTCAGGTAAAAAAGTGTTTTTTTAAAAACATCCAAAATTTTGGGCAACTTTACATGTAGAAATGGATTTTTTTCCCCCGTAGGGGAGAAGGGACATTGCCCATGGATGAAAAAACTTTTGCCCCATGGAGGCATGGGTTTTTCCCTTCTCCCCAGGGACATTGCCCCATAATCAGGTTATCCAGGACCAAAGGGCACAAAACCCAAAAATTGCCCCGGGTAAAAATTTTTTCTATTTAAAACCAAATTGACAAAATTTTTCCATTTTAAACCCCAGGGAATTCTACAATCTTGGGAAAAACAATAACAAGAATTTTTTATTTTCCTTTTAATTTTTAAAATTGGGGTTTCCCCCAAGGTTTTTTCTAAAATGGGTTGGGAAAAGGGTTTTCTTCAAGGGGGACTTTGAAAACCAGGGCTTCAGTTGTTTCTGTTAACGGGGACTACTTGGGTTCCTCTTGGGGGGGAAGGTTTTTTAATGGAAATGTACAAAAAAATTAAATAAACCGGGGCCCTTTAAAGGTAGAGTAATTTACTCAGTTTAAATTTTTAAATGGGTGTACAGAAATTATCACAGTTCCAGTAATTGTAAGTCAAGAAAAACTTAGGTTTTAAATTTGTAATGAGTGTAAAAAAACCCAACAGGCCCCAGAAAAGGGGTTTTAGTCAAGTTTACTTATTTTTAAATTTTCATGATTTGTAAAAAAATTATATAGGCCCAGTAATGGTAAGTAAGGGTTTTATTAGATTCAAGTAATGGGTGTACAAAAATTATCACAGGCCCAATAATTTTATTTTTCAACCCAAGTAAGGGGATGTACAAAAATTTACCGATCTATTTAATTTGGTAATTCAATTTACTTAGGTTTCAAAATGTGGTTACAGAAATTTATCAGAGTGCCTGTTAATGGTAAAGGTCAAATTTATTTTAGGTATTCAATGTAAAATAAGTGTAACAGAAATTATTACAGGGCCAAAGTAAAATGGTAGTCCAAGTTTTACCTTAAGCCTCAGTGTAATGGGTGTACAGAAATTATTCACTGGACCAGTATTAAGTCAAAGTAATACAGTTTGTTGTTTTCAAGAATTGGATACACACTTTTGCCACATACATATATAGATGGTAACATGATGTTGCAGGAATCAGTGGGTTTGTTTGGAGGAGTAGTTCACTTATTGTTATATAGTATTGAGTTGTTAGCACGTCTCAAATTCTCTATCTGTTTTGTATCATGTGTCAAGTTTTCATGAGTAAAGGTGTCTGGTCAGAAGCCATATGGTAATTATAGATGTTTTAATGATTTATCATTGACAGATGTCACATAATGAAAAAAAGGCAATTTGGTCTGCTGTTATTTGAGAAAATATTACTGTGTTATGTAAAAAGTGTTATGTGGTCTGAAAGATAATGATGATATATGAAAATACCAGGCAGTGGTGTTAATAGCAGAATTCCCACATGGGATAATGCATCCAAAGAAGGGTCGACATTATATCAGCTTACCATTTTACGTCCATAAAAAAACAAATTGTAAAGCATATTTACCAATTATTAGTTATATTACATTATATAATTTATTTCAGGTTGCTGGGGAGCACAAGTATCACCCGGAATGTTTTCAGTGTGTCATGTGTCATACATATATTGGAGACGGGGAGAATTATGCCCTCGTGGAAAGATCAAAATTATTCTGGTAATTAATTACTGTATATAAATTTCTAAGAAAATTAATAAAAGTGGAACAAACAATCAACACAGGATAAGTTTTAAGGTGATAATAATGATGTTTAAAAATTGTTTAGGAAGAAATGGCCTGATGGTAGCTTTTTTGTCTCAGATGTGGTGAAGTCAAGGGTTTGATCCCAGACTGGGTCATACCATAACCAAGTACCAAATATACATGTATATGAAAAATTATAATTATGGTACTATATTATATAACTTGGTAAATCTTGGCATGATCCCTTAAACGTGATGATTTTAAGACGAAAGTTTATAGTCTTTCAACAATATAGAGCCTAGTCAGACTGCATGGGTGTGCAGACTTGACTGGAATTATACAGGTGGCAATAAAATTTGTATCCAGCAGAGTAAAGGTTAAGAGGTTGCTTCTAGGATTGGTCAGCCTTGTGTCAGTATAACGTAAGTGGGTGAGGTATCATGTCAACAATTATCTATAGTCTATATTTACCCCTTACTGCTGTATAGTGCTCTTAATTGATTTGCCACTGCTTTGGAATAATTGGAACGTTCCCATTCCACGTTTTAAGGGATTTCATAATGCAAAATACGAATTTTGTGTTGCGCCAGGTCACGGCTGCAGAAAAGAAAACAAAAACAATGAAGATTTTTATGAATTGTGAATGTTGAAACATTTCTTTAAAGGCTTCAGTATGCCCACAAAACTATTCTGATTATTTTTATTGCTCAGAAAGCTTGTTTCTTTCTGGTGATTCATTACAGTTTCCTGATAATGGTATTCACTGGATTTTATAGGAACTGTATTTGCTGTTTTATAATTAGTAAAGTTGTAGTAATTTAGTATTTGTGTGAAAGACAAAGTATCACGCCTTGTTTTTGTTTCGTATTTCACATTCAAGTATTTCTTATTCATTGTTGCTTTCTCCTTGTGATAAGTGTCTAACACTCTTTAAATAATCCATTGTTGAAGTATTATTAAACACAAATGTGCCTTAATCTTTTTCATATTTATCATATTTATTCATTATTGAGGCTTGGTATGCCTTTATATTTATTCATTTCTGAGGCTTGGTATGCCTTTAATGCACTTTAAAATGTTTTAAATATTTTGAATCTTTTTAAACTCATCTTAAAGGGTGAAGTAATTTTTTTTGTTTTATTGTTCCTTGTTTGAAGTGTATGCTATTGTGGTACTTAACTTTTACTTCCAGATAGAGCAATATTTAAGTTGGATTTAATTTGTAAAATGTTGTGTTTTGAGATAAGTTTTATTTCCCATTGCTCTAGATTTTTTTTGGCCAAAAACATGACTTTTAAACTTCCCTATACATTGTATTCTCTTAATTTGTGTGAGAAAACTAAATATCCAGCTAGCTTGCAGAAGGTTTGTTGTTAAATTCAGAATTGTCTGCCAAAAATAATGCAAAGTGGAAAAATGCAAGGTTTTTCTGCCATCAGTATTACTGGATTATCATCTTATGACTTTAACAATGTTGATGTGATGCAAGATTAAACAAATTAATTACATTCTATCACATGTTCGTTGTTTGGACTAGACATTGGATTTTATGCATCATGTATCGCATATCTCTCACAAATTGGATAAATAATTGGATAGAACGTTGACATCTACTCATATTATAACCCAGGAACTATAATATTCCTAATGGAATTAGATAATGAAATAACCTAAAGTATAATTTTTCCAGTGGGATGTGTTACAATCAACAGATGAAACCTGTTCTAGCCGAGACTCCTCGACGCCGTCGGAAACCACATTCCATACAAATGATAGAGGTTCAGCCTACCCCAGACAGACCTCGCGGCCTCCATTTTAACATTGAAAAGAAGAACACGCTTTACACAAGACAGTCTGCTAACAGAATTAATTCTCCGCAAATAAAGATTTCAAAGTAAGTTTTTTTAGGAAACCAAGGAATTTTACAAAATCTAAGAAAATTATCTTTGTAACTAAATAAAGTTCAAAGCATTTCAGTTACTTATTTGAGATTATTTGATTTCTGGTTAAATGTAATATCTTGCCAAAAGTGATGTATGGTAGAAATAAAGAAAAAACAATTTTTCTTAGACGATATTTAGATTTACGCATTTTGTCTTCTATGCAATGGATATACCTAATGTTTTCATAAATAAAAAATAAAGGATATACTTGTATTGTTAAAAAAAACATTCATAGTTTCTTAAAAAAAAATCCAGTAATTATAAGAATTTTTTTGTGATAAAAAAAATCTAATAGTTCCTAGAAATTTCTCTGACGAAGTATTTAGTAATTCTTAGAATTTTTGTTGGCAAATTTTTTTTTTTAGAAATTCTTGGAAATTTCTCTGACAAATAAACAGTTATTATTATGCAATTTACACCTGAAAGTGATATGATTAGTAGAAATTTGTAAGGAAAAGAAAGCTACTTAGGGGTGTATCAAATTAATGGTGAAAATGTTATGTCTCTGCACAAAAAAAATTTATGTGTGATAAAAGGTGAAAAGAAATGTTATATCATATATATTTATATCTTTCTTTTCTTTAAACAGGATTGATAGCAATCCGGAACTCTTGGATTTAAGCATTGGTGATCAAATCATTGAAGTGAATGGCCTTAGTGTTAAAGATCAATATATTCAAGAAATTAAATCAGTCGCTGGAAAACCCAATGAAGCTTACACCTTATGGTTGAACGAGATCCCTCACCGTTACCTGTACAACAAAGTTCTCCAGTAACATTCTGACACCGAATCGGACACGGAGAAGAGTGTCAGTTTCGTCACCTGATGCGGTTCAAGTGGAAGGAAACAAAAGTTCTCCTGAGGCCAAAGGATAATGGAAGTAGCCATAGGTACGTATTGTGTTGCTCTTGGAAGTTGACAGTTTATTTTCATGGTTTTTATTAACAATTTAATGTACAAAATTAATATTTTATGTTTAAAAAAAAAAATCAAGAAAAGGTGCGATTGAAAAAAAAAGGTATGAAATTTTCTCTGAAAGAAGATTTGCTTACTGCGTGGAAGAAAATACTTTGATTCTGAATTTGAAAGTAATACCTTTTAAGTAATAGATGTAGATGTTTGTTACCTTAATGCCATTTTAAGTAATAGATGTTTGTTTTTAAAGTACCTTAATGTGTAAATATTTTTTTTTTAAAGGAGAAGTCATGTTAGAAGAAGAAGTAAGTCTCCATCACCCATGCCAGCTTCCCGTCAAAAAAGTGTAGACCTCAGCCGAGCTCAGTCATTCCGCACTATGCCAGAGACACATCGTGTTTTCCGCACCAGTGATTTTGTTCCGGGCCCTATCCGGGGAAAAAGGTTTTTTTTGGGCAGGCTGTAAATCCACATAGACTTACGGAGAGGTGATGTGCTTAAAGAATTGTACGCTTTGACGAAGAGCCAAAAAATTTTTCTTGAAAGAGGTATCTTTTTTGAATTTTCTTTATAAAGTCTTTAGTAATGATGATTGGTTTGTAGGTGTGGAATTTTGTGGCACATCTACCAATTATCCTTGCTAGACTTCAGCACTTATTGTGAAACTGGGTTGGTATAAAACAAATTTATAAAATATACTTCACTCGAAACACTTTGTTCACCATAAATCAAACAAAATGTTCATTGGGTTTTTTTACTCTTTTTTTAATATTTCTCTAGGATGCAAGTAAATATCTTAACATTTTGGCCAAATTTTTCTTCCCCTCTGGAATGAAATGTATTTTTTGTTTTTTTAAGAAAAAATCTTTTTTTTCATGTCAGGCTGATCATCCCAGTGTAAAAAATTTATTTGGGGCGTGAGTATAAAGACAAAAAATTGAATCTCGTCACAGGTTCATAGAGGGCGGGAACTGAAAATCTCCTCAGGACCAGTTAAAAAATTGTCATGGTTCAGAAAATAAACAGGCAAAAGGGCATTTTTCTGGAAAGGGAAAATTAAAATTTCTTAAATATTTTAGTAATTACATGTAATGAGAAAGATGTTTTCATTTTAACTTTGAATGGGGGGATTGAAGTTTTATGTATTAGGCAGGGGTTTTGTCCCAGGCATCTGTTTGTCATCTTCAACAATTTTACCTTGGCAGAAAAATCTTCATTTAAGGCTAGACCCTTAAAACTTAATACAACATCTTTGATAAAATTTATCTTTGTGCATTGAAAAAGACCTTGGATTGCCCTTAAAAAAATCTTCTTGTGAAAACTACAGTCCTTTTCAACCAAATTGGCAGGGGTTTTCCTTGGGGGAAGGGCTTTTAATTTTTCAAAGAATTTTTTCCTCAGAAAATTGGTTGCCATGGCAACCAAAAGGAATTAAAAATAAAAATTAAAAAACTTTTTTGTAAAACCCAAAAGGCCCAGCTTTGTATTTTTTCATAAGGCATTTTTCTGGGAACCCCCTTAAAAAGATTTTTTCAAATTATAGCCCCGGGGCAAATTGGCCCCGCCCCGGGGTCATTGATTCATATGTACATAATATAAAAATTTAAAACCTTCTTGTAAAAACCCAAAGGCTCGAGCTTAGATATTTTTCATAAATCATCTGGTAGACCTTACCAAGATTGTTCAAATTATAGCCCTTGGGGCAAAACGGGGCCCGCCCGGGGTCATTGATTTTGCTATTTGAACATACGAGGTTGTTCGGAAAATTTTTAGACAATTGATTTTTTCTGTTTTAAATTAAGCTTCGAAATTTTTTAATAAAATTTTACTTAATATTTATTTATCCGAGTTTTCTTAAAAGTTGTAAGTTTCTAACGGCTAAATTGTTTTCCCTAGCAACACCTGTTTCGCTCCTGGCGCCGGATATTTTTTTTTAAGTTTTTTTACGAATAAAAAGGCCCCCAAAATTGCGCCCCAACGTCCGAAAATTTTGACGTTACTTTCCAAATTAAGGTAGCTCTTACTTTCCCACCCAAATTGACAAAAACTCACTTTTTGATAATTTTTTTGGTAACAGAAAAGTAATATGTAAACTTACTTCTGCGCATTATTTTTTAAATAACAGCGTTATTTTTACTAAAGCGCCCCCTATCGGTGGGGGCGAAAAATTGCGTCTTTTTATCAAAAAAAC
>NW_026862767.1:0-22342 GCF_026571515.1 Ruditapes philippinarum | reverse complement strand
TTTCAAATTCAAATCTAAAATTTACTTAAAAATATTTTAAAGTTATCTTTAGTAGTGCATGTTTTTGAGAGTTAAGTTTACATTTAGATATTGGATGATCTCAATATTGGATTCTATACAATAATAAAATAATATGGATGATGCTAATTTGTTTTTAATAAATACTGATTTTTTAAACACAAAAATCTATAAAATATTTACTATTTACTTTCAGATATGAAAAATAAAAATCCTTGGATAAGACAATATTTCTAACTTAAAACAAGCTTTTATGATTTAAATGCAGAATCAATACTGACTGTAGTAAAAAGTCTCAAATAAACAAAGTATTTAAAATGAAAAAAAAAATGCAAATTTTCACATGAAGATGACAATAAAATTCTCTTAAAACACGGAAACATTCTTTCCGCCTCCTCCGCTACATCAACAAGTCTAAAAATAATACATTTATAATGTTTTAATGATTTTCACAGCTGACAATGTGCATGATTTCTGATTTTTAACTCCTTGCCATCTGAGGTACTTGTGCATTAAATGTTTCCCATTCACAGGAAACGTTTTACTGTTTAATTCATGAAATTGTGGTTAAAATAATTACACAAGGTTTAAATTTTGAAATGATTCAACAATATCATTCACAAAACAAAATTTTTTAAAGATATTTGAAAGAAATTCAAGAGGATTATTTTGCTTTACCTTTTCAGTTTACCATAGTTTATTCCCAGTACTTTTATAAATTAATGACAAAAATTTGTTTACTGGTAATATTGCCAAAAATTTAACAAATTTTAAATTAAGGCAATGTAAAATCTGCAAACATTGTCATTTACTTTCAAATGCTTGTAATACATTATTAAATCCTCAGTGAGATTATTTGTTTAACAACGGTAGCTGTGCTTGAACAGTCTACAATAATTAATGTAACATGAAATCTAGTTATAATACACATCATTCCTCTTTACATAATTTATAGAAGAAAAAAAATTCAATTTTTTATCTCATTCTTTGAATTTCTATGGTGTACAGAACAATGTAAAATGCAGATTTTATATTAAACCAAATGATAGCCTGCTGTTGTAACGTCAGGCAGTGTTGTAAATTCTTTGATAGCAGAGTATTTATACCTGTTCTCCGTCACTGTTTACCAATCAACATAACTACACTGCAGGTCTCCCTTCATTCTAACTTCCTACAAAACATGAGATAACTTCAAAACTAAAATTTTATGCTCGAAATTTCAACACTGGATAAGAAAAAGCACTAAATCCATTTAGATTTATGGTTTAAAAAAGTATCCAAAGAATCCCGATTAAATTTTTTGACTTTATTTTGCAGCAGTATTTGTTTTGAATAGTGCCAGAAGGAGATTTATGATGAAATATTTGAACATTTAGCGAAGGCATGATAAGACATCTAGAATGTTAAGGAGTCAGAATCTCAGTTGGATAAAAGGCAATCATTTGAAGATGATTTTTAAGAGGTTGTTGTAGATTCTGGGACCCACAGTACTGATAAAATAATTAAAAGAAATATATTCTGTGACAACTTTAAGTGGTTAATAATTTGCTTAATGCAAGTATAAAATTGCTTATAAAATTATGAATTTATTATAGGTAGACAAAGATAATATGACAGATCAGCTTTTTGACCAAAGTATAGATGTCAAACGATGGTATGACATGACAGCAACAAACAAAATGCCAAATACAAAGAAAAGGATCAAAGTGTAAGGAAGAATATCTCAATAATTTGTTTTATTTTGTTTGCGACGTCATTTGTTGTATTTTGAGCATGCGCCGGATCGCCTACCCCATATAATTTGTAATTTTCACAGAAATGTTATTTGTAAACATATTGTATCTATTCTTCCACTGTGTACATGTATAATGGACATGTTCCGATACTTGTCACGTAAAGATGTGAACACTAGAGTAGCAGTTAACGAACCTTTTTGAACCTAACACATATGCAAAATAATATTAATGTATTTCATTTAATATTTAACAATAATTAAAAGAGAAACAAAGTATAATAAAACAAGATTTTGTGTCCTGTCTATAACTTCTGCATGCTTAATTTCCAAAAGAATACATGTATTAGTGCACAAAATCACCATAAGTATACAATATGATGTGTTTAAACCCACAGTGAGCTACAACATACAAGTTGGAGGTCAAAAGTAAAATTCTGTCTGGCTTATAACTTTGCCATAATTTGATGGATTGTTGAAATTTTTGGCATATGTCTTTACTACAGTCAGACAATGTATTGTGTGCAAGACCTACATCAGCACTTTCAAGGTCAAGGTCGCACTTGGGTGTCAAAATATACAAGTCAGCTTTTCTCTCTATTTTATAACTTTCTTATAACTTTTATATTCCTAGATTGATTGTCACAACATTTTGTAGATATCTTCACTAGGGTAGTAACATGTCTAGACGGCTTGTAGAAATATTTTGCATATGTCCTTGCCACAGTCAGATAAATCTTGTGTACAAGACTAAGTCAGCACCTTTGAGTCCAAGATTGAACATGGAGATCAAAATGATTTATTGTCCATTTGGCTTTTTTTTTTCTTTTTTATATCTTATTCCTTGATGGATTGTCAAACAAGAGGGCCATGATGGCCCTGAAATAGCTCACCTGAATATAGAAACTCTCCATGACAAGGAACAAGTAATATTGTAAACTATAAACAAAAGCAGATATAAAATCTAAATCTTAAACTGATATCACAAAGTTCATATTTGTATCTGAAATAGTGCATGTGTAAAAACATTACTGGCTGCTATTGCTAAGGGAAAATAAGAGTTCCAAAAGGTATGCACATATAAGGAATAACAGGGTTGGGCCAATTTAGACCCCAGGGCTTTTATTTGAACAAACTTGGTAGACACTCACTAGAAAATGTTTCATGCTAAATATCTAAGCTCTAGCTCTTTGGGTTTTTTTAAAAGAAGTTTTTTAAAGTTTTTATTATATACATATAAGGAAAATCAATAACCCCCTTGGGCAGGGCCAATTTTGATCCCAGGGCTTTTATTTGAACAAACTTGGTAGACACCCATTAGTTAATTTTTATGCTTAATATCTAAGCTCTAGCTCCTTAGGTTTTTTTTAAAAAAGAAGAATTTTTAACTTTTTAAAATATACATATAAGGAAAATCAATGACCCCCTGAGGCGGGGCCAATTTTGACCTCAGGGCTTTTATTTGAACAAACTTGGTAGACACTCACTAGTAGATGTTTTATGCTTAATATCTAAATCTAAGCTATAGCTATTTCTAAAAGAAGATATTTTAAGTTTTTACTAAATTATACATATAAGGAAAATCAAAGATCCCCCGGGGCTGGGCCAATTTTGACTCAAAGGCTTTTATTTAAACAGACTTTGTAGAAGATGTATCATGCTTAATATCTAAGCACTAGATATTTGGGCTTTTTAAAAGAAGATTTTTAAGTTTTTCCTATATACATATAAGGAAAATCAGTGACCTCCCCCCTTTCAGTTGTAATGGCAACCAGAGTTCTGCATGAAATTAAATTCTTTGAACAATTTTTAAAGGTGACCACCAAAGGAACATTCCTGTGAAGATTGGATGAAATTGGCTTAGCGGTTTTTAAAATGATGTCATTTAAAGTAAAAGTGTACGGATGGATGGACAGATGCCAGACCAATTGTGATCACAAAAGCTCACCCAGTCTTTTTGTGACAGGTGAGCTAAAAAGACCTCCCTGGATTAAATCTAAGCATTAAAATTACTTATTTTGTTCACTTGAAACTATTTAGTTTTTAAAATTCATTGATAAATTTAAATGAAAATTAGCATGTACCTAAAAGATTTAAGTTTTAAAGATAATTTTTTTAGAACAAATAGCAGACATGACAAAAAAAAGAAGTAATCTATATTTATAAAGAACTAAATGGCTTTTAATTTTTACATTAAGTAAAAGTATTTTATAAAATATTAAGTAAGGGACTAATTCATCCACTTTTGTTGGCTTGATAAATGTCATACTGGCAAATCTTAACCTCTCTGTCACTCTCCACCAAACTGCCACATGTGATGATATTGCGGCAGATACTGATTTATTTAAACACTTAATTCATTTAAAACTATCAATATCAATTAAGAAGTGTTTTACCTGATAGGAAGGAAGGTACCAATTTTTCTCAACATACACTGTGCTGGACAATCCAGCTTTTTGGTTCCACACACCAAAAACTTCTTTCCTTTCATGTAGAATTGGTGATCAGCTTCAACCTACATATTTATATATAAGCTAATTATGCTTTTTATATAACAAAAAAACAAACTCTAGCCATATATATACTACTGCTTTGAATCAAACTATTGTCCTTCTTTCACGTTGTTTAAATACAGTTTAGGGAAAAAGTCTTTTTGAATTACCAATATAATTATGTGAAAGAAAAGTATGAGCAGGACATTATACATAAAAAAATCACACACACGCCGCAGCCATGACTTGAAATGGAATGTTGGTCAAGTATGCTAACCACGACATCACACTTGGATGTTGCGTTTTATATATACATGTATATATATTGACCAACGTAGAAACCACCAAGTGGGTCACGATAATACCACCACTTTTTTCTTTGAAAAATGGAACTAAATTTGAATATCTGATTTTTGAGAAACATTTTGAACTTTTAAACTACTGTCAGACAGTACAATAACTGAAGTGCAGGTAACTAATACCTGAACTAAAGTTTAATTCTGAACATGTTTTCCATGAAAATATTTCTCAGCTATGATACAGTAACGAGTTATGAACAGTTTCCAAAAAAAAATTGTTTCTAATTAATGATTGGATATTAATAGCATTACCTGAAAATGTGCATATAATTATTTATTTAACCTAATCATACAGAAAGATTTTAATAAGTAAGCCACCTTCTCTTGAAAGATGAACTAGTTTGTACAGTTTGTACCATACCATTGTTGTTTTCCTGTCCTCTTCCTGTCTTTCCCAAACTGGCAGTCCAAAGTTTTCAAGCCTAGCTTAATGAAGGGAACCCCTGAAAATTCCACACTGCCTGTTTTCACAGAAGCTTTAGGTCTTCCCAATATACTTTTTTGGCAATTGAGATATCTGGAATTTAACAGTTCTTTATAAAACAAGAGCGCCAAGATGGACCTGGATCGCTCACCTGACCCATCAAACTCATCTGAGCAATTACTTAGACAAGCATCCTGACCAAGATTGATGACAATTGTGTCAAAAATGTAACCACTAAAGTGTTAACAAGGTTTTTCCATATTTGGGCAGTGTGACCAAGTTTATGACCCCAGGTGACCCATATTCAAACTTGACCTAAAATCATCAAAAGAAACTTTCAGACCAATTTCCAGGATATTTGGATAACAACAGTAGCCACTAGAGTTAACAAGATTTTTCTATTTTTAGCTCCTGTGACATAGTTTTTCATTCAAGATGACCCATGTTGAAACTCATCTAGACAAACATCCTGACAAAGTTTGATGATGATTGAGACAAAAATGTGACCAATAGAGTGTGAACGAACATTTAATGTGGACGGACAAAAGACAATGGACAACAGACATTCAAAGATCGTAAAAGCTCACCCAGGTGAGCTAAAAAAATAGCAGATGTTTTTAGGGTCACACTGGGTGAATGTGTTTAATCCTTTATGTTTGCATAATGTGTAGATTGTTATTACTGGTGGATTGTCAAAATAATATCAGCATATGCCTTTGCCACTGGCAAGACCCATTTCAGTTCTTGCACATTGAGGTGAATGTTAAAACTGTGTGTGTCCCCATTCCTCTCCAATTTTTAATTCCATGATAGCTTGTTTCGTGTTTTAGGGAGTGGTGAAGGTCTTGTCCTTAGTGGTGTGAACACATTTCGTGTTTAAGGTAGTGGTGGGGGTGTTGTTCTTAGTGGTGTGAACACATTTCGTGTTTTAGGGAGTGGTGGGGGTGTTGTTCTAGTGGTAAAGTTGTCATTATGGTTAGGGTATCCTTATTATAATTATGAGTTAAGAAATAGATTTCTGTGTTGTAAATATCGAAGGATATTGCATTATCTAAAGGGCAATATTTTTGGCTTAGGTTAATAATTTCAAAGCAGATGAACAACAAGCATGTAATGTAATGCACTTTAGCACTGACATCTACCACTGATAAGTAAGATGAAGTAGCAGTGAAAAAGTAACTTTTCTTGAAGCTTTTAAGTTTACTACAAGTAGATCAAGATACAGTTCATGGCAAGGTAATTTGTCTATGGCAGAATTGTGCATGTTTTAAACTTCATCAGGAAGTTCATCACTGGCTGTCACTCCTGAGGTCCTGGGTTTGATCCTGGGTAACACCCTTGGGATTTTTCAGAAAAACCTTCAGTGTTTCCCACCTAACTAGAGGTGTACTGGTAAGAATTCCAGGTAATCCTCACATGTATCAAGGCTATACACTGGGCATGTAAAAGAACAAAGGGGTCTATTCAATAAGAGCTAGGGACTGGTCCCCAGATTCCCTTGTATTTCATAGCTTTCTCTGAACTGACTAATCTAAAGTCATGTCTATGTCCCCACGAGGGGTTTGACATTAATGGGAGATAGATAGATAGATAAATAGGAAAGAAAACCTGGTCATTTTAATTTATTGTTTTCATCAGTACATGTTCATTATTTTGATGTTTGATTTTTCCTTACTGATGATTACAGTTCTGCATTAGATTTAAAAAAAACACAACCATTTTTGGTATTTCACACACACACAAGCACACAAATTATTTTCACAGGTTTTAAGAAAGAGATTATATCAGTTTAAAATGTGAGCATAAAATGGCCGTGTTCACAATGATCTGATATCAGAAAAAAATACTGAATAGCGCAGTAATTTCTCAACATTTAAAAGTAATTTATCCCATATTCATGCAATTTGTCAACTGTGAATAAATTCAGTTGCATCCAATTCAATTGCTTTTTCCTATAAATTGAAAATAATGTGTCTGCATATTTAATAAACACTTTCATGAATCAAACTAATGGCAACTTTAAAATGCTTTAAATTACTGAGGAATAAATATCCGAGCTGAATCATAATGTATTTAAGCCATCAGGCAGAAACTTTTCTAGATTACCTGCTTCTGTTCCATAAATCTTTATCCCACAAAGTTTGAATAATAGACATGTCCTCGTTCAGATTAGGAACTGCCCAATTTTAGCTCCACTTTTCTGGAAAAAAAAAATCAGAGCTTTTGTCATGACCCAGTTAAACTTTTTGGATAAGTTTTCTTATATTGTCATTAACTTCTATAGTGAAAATGTTATTAAAATTGAACTTTTTTCACAGTTGCATCTTGATGAGTTCTAGTGGTCACACCCATTGTCAAGTCCAAAAGTCAAGGACATGTAAATGTAATAGGTCAAAGGGTCAATTCTCTGAAACATTAATTAACTTTTTACCTGTTCATTACAAAAACTAGAGAATATAACCCTTAAAGTTGTTTCATATCCCTTTTTTATATTTTATTGATTTTCCTAATTTTCTCCAAATTATCACAGATATTCACTTGAAGCTTCTATTACTTGTTTACAGTTAAGGGCAGGTTATTCTGCCTAGCAGTTTTGCAAAATTATTCTCCCTTTACTACTTTACTTTTATACTGAGAAAAGTCGAGCATTTTGCTCCTTAGACAGCTCTTGTTTTTCTTTGGGACAAACAATAACATAAACTGTTTTATAAGACAACTAACAAACTACAAAGAGAAGAGCGTTAACTGAAGTCCCAATTTAGCACACAGTTTCAATTTTTTAAACTCAATGACACAATGAAAACAACAAATATTTTGTGCATTCTAAATCATTATAAGATGGCTAACTAAAATTGTAATCAAATTTTTTTAATTTTTCGAACAACTCTAAAAATTGCAAAACAACTACATGTCAATAAAGTTATAAATATTTGATATGTGCACCTTTGCCTCAAGGTAAAATGATTGAATGGCAAAGGTGCACAGTCATATTTGACACTGCCATCAGTAGAATTATCCCTTTTCACAAGTCACTGACTCACTGTTCTCTGATTAAAGTTGATATTTATTTATCAAATACTGGTAAAAGCATCACTTAAATTCTGATAATATAGCATTACAAAACAAGCAAAACTGTACTTTTTACCTTATATTAACTAGAAAGATACTAGATTTTATCATTGAAATAAAAATCCATATCACTTGAATATTACTCAAAATGAAACAGGTAGTGATCTGTAGAAATTTTCATGATTGTGTAAATTTACATTAAACATTAATTGTTGTGTTTTGTTCTTTATGGTAACTTTTTCTTGATTCAAAATCAAATATGATTAAAATACTTTTATTGAAAGTTACACTGCTACATGTATAATGACTATAAATAAAAAAATGTATTACTTTTTGTTGTTCTGTCATCATCATCTGTATGTGGGTGTATTTCTCTTGCTTCATCAGATACAGTTTCCTGAATATGAAATATATCTCTTATCAGAGTGAAAAAAATATTAAAATGAAATGATATATTAGCATATTCACTTAATACGAACAGATATACTCTGTCAATGCCTGGGCTAATTAAAACATAAACAAAACAATAAACACTATGGGCAAATCATGGTGTTCAAGGTTTCAAGAGGTAAAATTGTTGACAATTTTTTCACTGTAATACCATCCAAGACATTTACCTAACAACTATGGAAGATACTGGTTAATCAATGAAGTTAGTAGGAAAAACAGTTTATGAAAGCACAATGGAAGTCAGGAAATACAGAAGGACAAAGGGTGATTATACAAATGTTTAAACTCCCTTGTTTCCTTCTGGGCATGTAATAAATCAAATAAAAAGAGGTATTTCTTAAATCTGTCCTGTTTTTAAATAATAATTGCAAAATCAAAATACACTTATTTTATTTGTTTGTTTGTTTGGGTTTTACGTCACACCGACACAGTATAGGTCATTTGGCGACGTTCCAGCTTTACTGGTGGAGGAAGACCTCAGGTGCCCTTCCTTGCATTATTTCAGGCACAAACTGGCACCTGAGTAGAACCACCGACGTTCCGTAAGCTAGCTGGATAGCTTCCTCACATGAAAGAATCCAAAGTCCCTGTCGTGATTCGAACCAACAGCGGTGAGGGGCAAGTGGTTTGAAGTCAACGACCTTAACCACTCGGCCACGGACGCCCCACACTTATTTCATTTGATTCCATCATAACAGAAATATTTTTTATTATAATGTACACATAATAATGAAAACAGCCAATCACCACTTATAAGCTTACTAGCTGTGAAATTGACCTAGTGACAACAAAAAGTTCCATGTATTTTGGTCAGTAAGTTGGCTAAACAATGCTTCATACTTTTTAACATTACCTGGATATTTAGTTCTCTGGCTTCGAGTTCAAAGGTTAAGGTCATTCAGTTTTGAAGTTCAGTCCTGCAAATATACAGCAACAGCCCAAGGGAAGACAGCATCATTCTTGTATCTTGTCTGTAAGTTTTGTTTGTTTGTTTGTTTTGGTTTTACGTCACACCAACACAGTATAGGTCATTTGACGACGTTCCAGCTTTACTGGTGGAGGAAAACCTCAGGTGCCCTTCCGTGAATTATTTCAGGCACGAACAGGCACCTGAGTGGAACCACTGACGTTCCTTAAGCTAGCTGGATAGCTTCCTCACATGAAAGAATTCAAAGTCCTTATCGGGATTCGAACCCACAGCGGTGAGGGGCAAGTGGTTAGATTGTCTGTAAGTAAAATAACTCCATCTACAACAAAAGAAGATGGAATCACATGTGTAGCGTAATGATAGTTGAGGGGGAACATGTGCTGTACTTGAGCGCACAATAATACACAAGTTATTTACTACTGTCCCATTAAATATATGTCTTAAGAAGAGGATTACTGTCAGTTATAGCAGCTCTTGCTTCAATTCTTTTCTACTTTAGTGAGTAAATTATTTACATGCACTTATCTTGAATAAGATATGTTTAAATCAAAATAAGTCTTATCTCTCAATATAGACTCATTAGAATATAATGATGTAGTGTCCTATATTACAATAACAGGCTCTGAATTAAACCAAGTATGTAATTTTCATTTATTATTTTGTTCTCTTGAGAAATCTTCATCTCAGAATATACCATATTATTTTAAAGGAAACAATCATAAACACTAGCATATTTGGTCTGTTATCAAGCAGGCAGGGAAGAAATATGCAATGCCAACCTGTCATTTACTGTCTGAATCTGTATAAATCAGATATTTACAGACAAAATTATTGCCGTGCAATTTTGTCATTTTAAATAGTGTCTGTCATCTATAAACAAAGATCTATATCTTCCTGTCACATGATTTCGTATGCAAATTATGCATGAATTATTCATGTTTGTTGCCAAGATCTGCAGCAGGTATTGTTTTATAGACACCTAATTATTCTTTTATCTCATCAAATGTCAACTCTATCACGTTAAATGTGTCTGTCTGTTCTCCTGAAATTTCCAATATCTTACCTAACAGAATTTCTAAATTGTCCAAAATAAGCAATAATATGATATCTTATTTGTCATACAAGCTCTCTGTAAGAATAACATTTGTTCTTGCATACATAACATCTCTATATATTAACAACTGTAAGGGAGGTAATAAAAACAAGCTCAAAGCTGTTGATTAAGTATCAAAGCTGCCCAATAGGACATGCTGGGTCAAGAAATAAATGAGGGGAAAAAACACATAAAATTGGCATGTATCAATACACATGTATATATTAGTCTACTGAATAATCATAATACTTTGATTAGAGGGAATATATGATACAAGGGTGATAAAACGGAATGTATGATTAGCAGCATGTATGATACATAAAGTGTATGTCTGATAAATTGTTGCCAATGTCTTGTTATGGATGAAAAACAAAGCTAGTTATGTAATAAGAGATGACATCTGTTAAAATACTTTGCTGCAATCTTCAAGAATGTACTTATTATACATATATTTATACAGTACATGGATACTGAAAGAGATAAATGGACACAGAATGTAACTAAATCAAAGTTACAGTAGTCTGGTACAATATTTATCTGCCCTAAGTTACCTTGTTTCACATATGGGGTTCAATTGCACATCTGGATCAGCAGAAATTCACATATTATTGTTACCAATGCTTGATTTTGAGATCCCCACTTCCCAGTGTTGTTTGCACAAATGCATAAAATACAAGTGATGGATGGGAATACTTAAGTATTTTCATTTTAAAGGGGATTAGCTATGAATCTTTCAAAGTTACATTAAACTTACATTTGTACGAAATGAAATGAACGCTATCATTAACTTTCATTTATTATCTTATATTTTAATAAATCAAATATAAATTGTCATAAAATATGTACAGGATTGTATTACACTCATTTAATATAAGTTAAATTCAATATAATTTAACCGTTTACTGTACACACAAGTTACAATGGTTTCGAATGGGAGAACATGAATGATTCTAAAATGGCTCAAGCCAGCAATTCCTTGATAAAGAGGCTAACACAGTCCTATCTCTGACACAGACAGACATTGTTTCATATATTCTAGAATGTACATACCATATTATGCAATGTGATAATCCAGCCAATAAATCATTACAGGAACTTACTTCCTAAATGACAGTCTGAAAGTAGTAACAATGTTCATATAATGTCTGGCATAGGAAAAACTAGGTTATTAATTTAACTGTTCATTTGTATTTTTGTCTCGAAAAAACATAAAACATTATACAAAAGCTGTACAATAGCTGAAATAATCTATCTAAATTTCAGTGTATCAAACATAAGATGAACTTATCTTTGTGTACAACTTAGAAGAAAGTCCAAAAACATTCAACTACATATTGTTAACCCATTACGTTATATACACGCCTTTTAACGCCTTTTTCACCTCCCCCCCCCCCCCTTTTGTTGTCTCAAATGGTGAAAAAACGCCTTATATAGGCCCCCAAAACTTGTTTTTGTTTGAGAAATGTTGTTAAAAAAAGTGACCACTTTTTCGGCGCGGCCCCCCAACCAAAAGATAAATCAGGGGGTTGCCAGAAGGGGGATGTGCCCCCTTCTGTTTGGGGGGTTTGAAGGGGGGCTGAGTCCCCCTCATCGCCAAGAAAATTTTGGACTTGTGAGAGGCTATAAATGACCCCAGATTGATCATAAGGTAACGTGTAACGAACGCTGAAAAGCATTTGACTCTATCTCAATCCATTAAGAAGTTGCAGCACTTTGAAATCAATTTTGATGGAAAAAATCAACGCAAAATAGTGATTTTTGGCAATTTTGAGATGTCCCCTCGTTGCCATCGTAACAGAAAATTTAAGCCTGAGCATGTTGTTGCAAGGGCAATGGTCCAGTCAACATTTGTGCCAAGTTTGATTAGTGTTGAAGCAGTTTTTTTAGTATTGTAGCAATTTGAACTTGTAACGGGAGACTTTTCAACGAAAACAGCCATTTTTCACAAAATGCTCATCAAGTAATGGGTTAAGAAAGCCAGAATCATTTGTTGATTAGTTCATATGTGCCTTAGATTTTGATATGTATATGAAATTTATAAAGTCTGTACATAATTTCAGTATTTTTTTTACCATAAAAAAGTCAAAATCCTTGTCATATTCAGACAACTTTGATTGCAATTACATTTACTTTATTTGGCATACCCTTAGAGTCACAACTGTATTTGATGTAGTAATAAGTTAATTATCTTAGAAAAACAATGGCTGATGTTATGTGGACAAGATTTACTTGTAACATAAACAAAATGCTGTAAAATGGGTCAAAATATATTTGATAATTAACAAAAAAAATGACTATAAAACTTTATACAAATAGTCAAAATGAACTTTTCTGTGTTTGAAATGTGTTTAAATTGTTATCACTCTATGAGATTTATTTCCATCTTACCTATAAGTTCTTTAATACTTTTTGGATACTTCTTTGATACTCATTGTATACTTCTCTGATACTGATTATATACTTCTTTGATACTTATTGTGTGCACCACATTAAAGTAGGTCAGTCTAGGTATTTTCCTATTGTTGGCTTTTTGTTTAAAGAGTGACATCAAGTAAATTGAGAGACTGTTTGTCATCTTTATATATGTCAGATACCATTACTTAATACCTGAAAATATAATAAACATTGATTATAAATCTAAAAGGTGTTTGTTTTTAGCTTGGTTGGTACATACATGTACAAAGAAAACAGCTTGAGACAGTAACATCTTATACTATTTATTTATAAAAGAAATATTTCATGTTTGCATTATGTCAGATATATATAGATGATATTTGTTTGCTTTGCATGTAAGAGAGAAATATATTTCACAGAGTTAACACCAGATGTAATATTTTCATGAGTGGTATGAGAAAATTGCAAAACTTTATCATTTCACAGATTTCAAGTCAGTCTGACAACGTTATTTCCAAGCTAGAAACACTACAGTATGGTATTGTCACAGTCTATGAATGTTGTTGTTTTAGGTCACAACATTCAGATGACATATCAAAATTTGACATAATAGCATCAGCATATCAAACTGTGATGCGGACTCATTTTGTGCTTTTCTTATGTGCATTTTTTTCTTGAATTGAAAAAGTCATATGTAACTTAACATGTGTGGCAAAGTCTGCATGTGCTTTATACTGTTATACTGTGCTCCTCTTAGTTCACGGTACTTAATTCTTTGAAACCAGAAAGAAAACAACAATTGAAAGTTATGGTACAAACAATGTCATAAGCTATAACATATTGGTTTTTTGCAGTATTGCACAAGGAAACAATAATATATTCAGTCAAAGTCAATTTTAATGGACCAAACATAGACCATATGTCGGTCATTTTGAAAACAGTCAGTCATCATTTAAATCGCGGTAATGGTATTACATTTCAGTTTTTTCATAGATCAGTTAAAATTTCTACATGTTATTTTGCTTGATTTTAAATATTAAAATTATCTTTACTTTGTTACTCAAAATTTATTTTTTCAACAAACAAAAACATTTAGAAAACAAGAGCTGTCGGTAGGACAGCAACGCTCTACTATTCTTAGTGCTTGATAGTAAAAAAAAATGCTTGATACAGTTACCTCCTTCTGTTTACAGGTTTGGGTAATGATGGTGAACAAGTGTGCAAAGTTTCAAAACCATATGTCAATGGACTTTGAAAATATTTGAGGTATTACAAAAACTTTAACATAAATTCTAAGTTGAAAAAGGGGCATAATTCTGTCCAAATGCTTGATACAGTTACTTCCTCCTGTTTACAGGTTGGGGTAATGATGCTGAACAAGTGTGCAAAGTTTCAAAGCCATATGTCAATGGACTTTGAAAATATTTGAGGTGTTACAAAAACTTTAACGTAAATTCTAAGTCGAAAAAGGGGCATCATTCTGTCAAAATGCTTGATAGAGTTACCTCCTCCTGTCTACAGGTTGGGGTTATGATGGTGAACAAGTGTGCAAAGTTTCAAAGCCTTATGTCAATGGACTTTGAAAATATTTGAGGTATTACAAAAACTTCAACGTAATTCTAAGTCGAAAAAGGGGCATAATTCTGTCAAAATGCTTGATAGAGTTACCTCCTCCTGTCTACAGGTTGGGGTAATGATGGTGGATAAGTGTGCAAAGTTTCAAAGCCATATGTCAATGGACTTTGAAAATATTTAAACTATTACAAAAACTTTAACAGAAGTGGTTACGCCGACGCAGACGCCGACGCTCGGGTGACTGCAATAGCTCTACTTATTCTTATCGAATAGTCGAGCTAATGATGATTGTTTCAGACATACGCGCAAATTTAATGGACTATTTGCTTTTTGCAGAATTTGTAAAATGTTGTTTTACTTAAAAATCTAGAGATTTAAAATATTTTGCACAAAAACTTTGTTGTATATGTGTATGAATAAAAAATGTCAATTCTGACCAATTTTAACACTGTCACATAAAATTATGCCATTACCGTGAAATAAGTGATGACGCGGAATTAGTGATGTTCAGTATGACTATTAGAATCACATGGCGCACTTGCAATTTTTACAAGTGAGTCAGTTATTTAATTATTTTGTGTCTATATGCAATGAGACAGTAACAACTACCTTAATGGTTGAAATAATTCTTTCATATGAAACTAATTAAATACTAAAAATACCTCCCAGAAATAAAGCTGGTTACATACGCTTCTATTGCGGTTTCTTCTAATTACAAATAGCGTTAAATATTCAAAGGGAAGTAACTCATACAATACCGATTCAAACTTGGTATTTAATCAAATGCTATATAATATAGTAGCGGATATTAATTGAGTGTAGATTTAATACTGAATTTATTGAACGAGTTGAATAATATTATATTAGAATCTATGTGAGCCAACACGAATTCATGAATCTACACGAATATAATAATATTCTATTCACACACTTACGTTGGCACAAAGGTACGGTGGCACAAAGGTACGGTGGCACAAAGGTGACATGTGTGTGTTTTTATTTATCTCGTGCGCACGAGACACTATGTCTGGCCAGGAGTTACTAAGTCGTGACCACGAGATAGTTAAGTCGTGGTCACGAGATAAGAATGTCGTGGTCACGAGATACTATGTGTTACTAAGTCGTGGCCACGAGATAGTTAAGTCCTGGGAACGAGATACTATATCGTGGCCGCGAGTTACTTAGTCGTGGGCACGTATGGAAGCTTGAATTGACCCCCTAGATGCCATGTTCGTATTTAACTCGTGTGTCGGCATGTCGACATATATAAACGCGACATGACGTCTTTTATCATGGTTTGTTGTACAAAATCTAGGCTTCTTGACCACATATGTTTCAGTGCATGTCGACAAACACTTTGTCCATATATTATAATGTTAAAGGCATGTCAACAAGTTTTTCTAGCATGTTGATATATCTTATCTCAACTGCACATTAGTTATTATGAGAAGGCTAAAAAGTAAGGGCGTCTTGTCGACATCCTTTCAGGCATGTTGACATATTTATGTCGTTATACTTCTCCGGTCGATATTTGACGTCTTGCATATCCCCTAATGCACTATCTCCACTTTGAAGAGTATTCATATAGGCTACAATCACTGTCAAGTGTATTGATACTGATGGGCGTGGGTTCAAACCCGCTGAAGGGGCAACTTTTTTTTTTCCTTTTTTTCTTTTTAAACATTTTTATTAATCTCTCAGATCCTTAATGTAAGATCAAAGTGTTTTATTTTAATTATATTATTATTGTAGGTATTTATTTACTTAATAATGCCAAATATAATAGCAAATATGATACCAGATATTTTCAAAGTTTAATAAAAATAAAAACTACACGGTAAAAGTATTTTATATTTTGCAAGACCAACCAAATGTACATTTTAAGAAAATTAAGGCAAACTTTGAAAACAGCCCCTCACTGTGGAAAATTTTAGGGATATTTTAAAAAAGGATTCTTACATTGGGAAATGGTCAAATAAGTGTTAAAAGTGGGTGGGGTAGGATTATATTTTTATACATATTAAAAACATTTCATGTAAAAACAATCATTTTGCTTGTTTAATTTGTTACGTTATTGTCATTATTTGTTTTTTTTAACAATGAGCAATAGGAAAACATTTTTCATATTGATAATATTATAGATTATTTAGAGTTTCCTCATTTCTGAAAAAAAGTCCTTCTAATGGCAAAGATTTAGTTCAGAAAAATCTCCATAACTCATAAACAACACGGTAAATTTTGTTTAAATTTTGCATACAGGTGACATTTAAGGCATATAACTGTCCTATGTTGTCAACTTGACAGTTCCTTATAGTGCCCATTAGGGGTGTACTACCTTAACTCAAAATGTCATGATGTCAAGATGCAATGCTGTATAAAGACACGCATATAAAAACATTCAAATCTTACTTATTAAATTTTTTTTATTAACTTGATTTATAAATTGACGACAGTGCAATGTATCTTAGTTAGGATGCTGTCATTTATGAAGAAATCAATTTCTTTCAATAAAAAAGACGCTTGCTGTGTTATATATTTGTTATGAAACTTTTACGGGTATATGGCCCGTATATAAAATGATTGCAACAAAACATTAGCTAAGCGGTTCGGCAACAAATGGCCAAACCTGTAAAAAAAAACACAAAAAACAACAACAACAAAAAAACAAAACAAAAAAAAAACCGGTCATTAAACTTGTCAAAAATCTTTATAACTAATATTAACAAACGTGCAATATTATAAAGACATATAGGCAAAATTAAAGATGTTCGACATGTTATTCTTGAAACTTGTCATGATTTTAGAATATGATAAACATTTCAAGCCAAAAATCTTAGAGGTCACCGATATCATTTTCTGAATTCAATGAATTTCATTGTTTTATTTATTTAACCCTAAGCGACCATGTTACTGAATTGGTGTTCTCAGTATGATTACTATAAACACAGTGACATTCAAAAATGAGATTGTGTTTCGTATTTTAAGAAGCATTGTCTGTTAATCTTTACGGGAATTTCTTTTATATGTTTGTTGTTTACTTAAGTCCAATGGTAGAACGAAAACTTTTCTACCAAAGAATTACAATGGATGGAAAATGGAAGTGCAACTAGAACATCTATTTGCATAAATAATCATATTATTTTAAACTAAAGAAAAATGTTTTCTTTGATATCAAAGTAAGAGAAGTGTTTGTACTCTATTTAAAAAAGAGTTATGTCAAGTAAAAACCCTCATTATGGACAATAATTGTTATTCCGGACAAACGCACTGCGTTGCAATCAACTCGGCCGCCGCTTGCGTTGTAATCACTTTTTGGTCAATTTCTCTTTATAAAAAGGAAATAAAAATTTTGGTTTTTTTTTTGTTTTGTGCCATTTATCCATACATGCCATGGTAATGTTGGCGTATTTTAGGGGGGTAAATTTTTGCACACATGTGTACTTGTTTTAAGCCAAAATTAGGCAAAAAAAAGGTTTGGCGTCCCTCGTCAAAACTGGTTTTGTACAGAAAGTGTGGATTTGGCACAAATGGCACATTAATTTTGGGCCACCCCGTTGTTGCGTGCTTGTAATAAGTTGGAAAGAGTACATATGTGGGCCCCTCCAGTTCTCACCTAGGTGTTTTTCCAGTAAACATTGAAGAAATAAAGGCAAAAAATTTCCGTCATTAAGCTTACGACAGCAAGCGAACGGACCATATTTTATCCACCGCCTCCCTGCCGAGAAATCTCCAACGCCCTCCCTCCCCCACGCGTTCGATGGACCCCACCCCGGGTTTGTCTGCGGAAAAGCTATTGCCAGTGTGATTATTATGTTCTTGGTTTAGCAATTTGTGTAAATCATTCTATTATTCTTACCTTTTATGGTTTTATTGTGATTTGTTTTAAAAAATTTAACAGGTTCCCGCTTAAAAGTTGGTTAATGCGTTATTTTATTCTTTAAATAATGGACAATTATGTTCTTAGTTGTATGATTCTTTTATTTTCTCGTATGTATGATACATTTTGATGCAAGCAAAATTTTATATAAATATAAGGTATAATGGTATTGCGGTTAGCTAGAAGGAAAGTTTGCCGGACATTTACAAGAGCTTCATATAAAATCATAACAGTTCTAATACAAATACAGTACAAGACAAGAAGAAATGATGCAAAACAGCATCAAAGGGCGTCCCAAACAAGAAATGCAGCAAGCAAGGTGAAGATGAACTAGTGAACCATCTAAATGCCCCAGATTTTTTCTTAAAAACTTTTCAATGGTTTTTTTTTTTTAAAACAAGTATTGTTTTACCCTTTTTATGAATGGGGGGGGTCAAAAAGCCCAATTTTTCCTTTCTTAACTTTGGGGGTATTTTAAGTTTTGGAAAATTTTTTTTTTCCACAGGTTTTTAAAAATTTCCTAAAATTTTAAAAAAAATTTTATCCCAAAATATACAGGTCTATAATAAAAAAACCCTTTTCCCCCCTTTTAGGGGTATAAAGTTATTTATCCCAAAAAAAAGGGGGTATTTCGGGAAATTTTTATAAATTAATTTTTGGGTTTCATTTGATAAAAATTTCAATTTCATGGGGTATTTTTTTTGGGAAAAGGGCCAACCCTAAAAAGTCAAAATAAAAGAAAAATTTTTTTTTTCCTTTTAAAATTGGGATTTTTTTGGGGGAGGTAAAATTTTTACTATTTTAAATGACCTAGTCTGAACCCATCCAGTGGTGTTTTTACATGCCTTATCAATGAAAAACCCATTGTTTAAAAATTGCAAGGACGAAAGAATTTGATAAATACTATGATAAAACAATTCGTGAAAATTGCCCTACCTTAAAGATTGCAATTAATTTTGTTCTAATATGTTTTCCATTTTCATTTCTGCCAAAAAATTAATTTTCCCAGTTCGGGGTTTGCGACACCAAATGACCGTTTTTCGGTTTTAAAACTTAAAAACTACTTCCCTATAAATAAGAATTTTCGGACTTTCACAAGATTTCAGGTCCCCTCATTCTATTTATAGGTTAAAGGCAATAAAACGCACCATAATAACCCACTGTTGTACTTACAAAAAATGATTAAGAAAAAAATTTACCCCGAAGAGCGCGATTAATTGACGGAATTTAAGATAATTTCATTTGAATATGTTTACATTTGCGAAATTAATCCAGCTCACTATTTCATTTTTTTACATATCCGGGCAACATTTTCATTTTTGATTATCAAACACTTGATTACCAATCGGAAAATGTGGCTATTAATGGCCGACCGGAAAAAGGGGCTCGAGGAAGTAGTTGGCCCCCAAAAAAAAATTAATTCAACGGGTGCCCTTTTCAACAAAATATGATTTGTTTCTATAAGGGTGGTCGGCGCTTCGGCGCGGACGCCAAAAATGATACGGTGTGGGGTTTTCGTTTAACAAAAAATTAAAAAAAAAAAAAAAAATTTTAAAATTTTTAAAAAACCCCCCCCCCCCCCTCGCCACCGGGATGCCCCCATAAAGTTGGGCCGGGAGTCCTCCCAGAGGAAAAGATTAAGTCATAGGTTGCAATTACAGATACAGAAAGAATGCCCCCAATTCCAGAAGCTTCTCCTGGGTTTTCCTTTTTGTAAGCGTTTGCCAGTGTTTTAAGCACCCATAACACGGGGACCTCGGATTGTAAAAGGGTTCTTTTTCATCCGAAGAACTGATATTAGTAATTTTAGATTTTGCCAGCCCGGGAAGAAAGGGGGGGAACGAAAACCCACAATTTGGTCGAGATTACAAGAGTCTTTCGCGCTCTAAACCGATTGAGCCTATGCGCGGACTGGCCAATGATTACCGACTTTTACAGAATATTTATAATATTAGGCAGTTGGATTTCAGAACATTGTAAAAATGGTTATTGGCCCCCTACTTCCTAAAATGAGGGAAACGGCCTTGCCCGACGTCGTTAACGTCAAATTTTTTTCAAAGTTTTTACCGTCCCGCCGGGCACTTTACATGCAAATTGCATTAAACCGGATAACATTTTCATTTGTTTTAATTTGCTTCCCTTGTTGGATATTATTCCGATTTATTGTTCCCTGATTTTTATGTAAAATGCATCTTACATGATATCCTCACCAATAGGTTTCCATATCCCCGCCCCCCCTGGTTTTTTAAATTATAAGGGGCATATGAAAGACCATTACTATTTTGCGGGTTTTGTCCTGAAGATTTTAAAATTTTTTTTTCCATTTTATTAGACATACATATACATTTATAAGGAGGGAATAAAGCATATAGTTTTTTTTTTTGGGGGCTCTATTTACAAAGTGACATTCACAGGGACGCTGTTCATTTCCCCCCTTTTTACACTATAGTCTAGTTTTTTAATGATTGATGATAACGCCTTTTACCATCCAAAATTCGGTGCTTTTAATTTATAAGGGCCCGGTATTTTGTATATATGCTCTATCCCAAATGATTCAAGGGTTATCGAATAAATATTTTTTCAAGTAGATCTATTTCAAAAAATATTTTTAATTAAAAACAATATAAAAATTTTTTTTCTCAAATTTATACCCCACATACATTATAGAAAATATCCCCGCACACAAATATTTTTTTATGATAAACCCAAATATTTAGCAGGATTGAAAAATAAATGTTATTGCATAGATATAAAAAAAAAAAAAAAAAAAAAAAAATAATAATGCTTCATTGGACACGTTTCCAAAAAGTACTGTTACATATTAAACTAAATAAATGATTTACAATATTTTAAAGAAAAAAAAAAATTTAAACATTTTCAATATTGCTCAAAGTTCACAAATTCAAAATTCAAATGTGAGTTTTATTACAATATAAATATTGGATATAGAACAAAAATTTAATTTTTATTGAATATTGTAAAGCTTAAACATATGCCATAATATTAGATATCTTTTACCTATTATTTTATAATGGCAAGAAACCTATCCTTTAAATTTTTTTAGCTTCGGATATATCCTTAAATTTATTTGTTTAAAAAATGGTTTCAATGAGAATTCCGCAGAATTTTCTTTGTATATTTTTTAAATGACCCAATTTGAGAAAATTTTTTCTTATTATTCAAGGCATTTTCTCTGTAAATTATAACAGGAAATGGTTTTTAGACCGGTCATTGACCGGTGGGGAAAAAACATTACCAAGGCATAGGCTGAGGGAGGGAAAACAAAAGAAGGGCACCCATGTTTTATTTAAAGTTATTTATTTAAAGACAACTTCTTGTTAGTTTTTATTTCTTTTTCGGAAACTTTCAAATGGAAAATAGCCTTTTCGCCGTATATTTGTCTGCCGTTACCGTTTCTCGCCCGAATAATTATGCTAATGGTTAAATCATAAGTAATAGTCCTGATTTTTGCGACGGGGAACGCGCCCTCAAGGCGCGTTCAAGAGCGGCTAAGTCATCTACATGGATTTCGTCCTGTTACACTCGCGGCAAAGTGTTTCCACAACCCCGATTAAACAGCCCAAAAAGAAAAGGTACATGAAATTTGATCCTTTTTTTTTTTTAAAAAACTCCCATACTATGTTCGGGATATTCTTAAAATCTTTCCAAATATTTAGCCTTTTCAATTTCAAATTAGGTTTATCCAAGTTTAAAATATTGGACACCGTATATATTGATAAAAACGTTTCTTTTTGTAGTCCCCCGTAGTATTATTGCGCAATTATTTTGAACATTACTGCCAAAAACGTTTATTTTTTTGGGGTTTTTTTTTTTTTTTTTTTTTTTTTTTTTTGGTTTCTTTTCCCCCTTTCCCCTTTTTTTTCTTTTTTTGGATTTTTCCCCCTTTTTTTTTTTTTTTTTTCACTTTTTT